>NC_133325.1:218765432-219065432 GCF_042186555.1 Aquarana catesbeiana | reverse complement strand
TGCTGTGTGTACATTAATGAGGAAAAAAAATGAACTTAAATGATTTTAGCAAATGGCTGCAATATAACAAAGAGTGAAAAATTTAAGGGGGTCTGAATACTTTCCGTCCCCACTGTACATTAAATTTATAATCAATACCACAATGTGTTATGCTTTTTCAGTCAGCTTCTGTTTTATTACGGTATTGTTTTATCATGGTATCCTGTAAATATTTAAATATATTTAATTACTAATTAAATTGTTGTCCAATGTTTCAGCCATTTTCTTAGGTTCATACCGATTGCCTTATGAAGACATTAAAAAAATCATATTAGAAATTGATGAAACACAACTTTCAGAATCCATGGTTCAGGTAAGGCTTCTTAAAGTAAAAATTCCTTGTCCATCAAATGGGAATAAACTTAAATTGCTGATAACACGCAGGCTTGCAGTACCTGCAATTTTATGATGCATGTTCAAATCAGTTCATATTTGCCCTAGGAACACCCTAAATTATGCATCTAGGATGTATATAGCGCCTCAATTTTCCTCCATGAAAGGGAACCTGCATTCTCCCCCTCCATTTTCTGTAAACTTCCAAGCTCCCACTGCTTTTATGGTTTAAAAACTTAAAAATTGTGTACCCATGGTATAAGGTTGCCAACTGAAAAGTGTATTTCATGGAAGCATCAGGGGTGCTCCAGGTACCATTGTGCAGCCAGGTGTAAGTGTGGCTTAGGCGGTCTTTCAGCCCTCACCTTCAAGACCGCTTTTAGTAACATAAGTAGATAAATGCAAGAATTAAGTTCAAATTGCCTACCAGCTTCATGGTGTCGTGAAGGGATCTCCAAAGATATAACACAGACAGACCCAAGTCACGTTACTGTTCTGTTCAATATGTTTATTTCCCTGTGTGTAAGAGACAGTACGGTTTTTATAGTAAGTGTTTCTGGATATACACAAAATTCATTTTCACATGGGGACTTTTTTAGTGTTCAAAGAACTTCAAATAACTCTTTACTTACCCTGCCAGAATTTGATTTCTTGGCCATTTTTCAGAGAATATGAATAACACAAAAACATTTCTTTCACACATGGTTAGCGTTTGGCTGAGGCCATTTATTATCAGTCAACTGTGTTTACTCTTTTTAAATCATAATCACAACAGAAACTACCAAAATGACCCTGATCAAAACATGCACACAAGTTGACACAAAGGGGTTTGAATGGCTATTAAAGGTAACCATCCTCACCTGTGATCTGTTTGCTTGCAATTAGTGTGTGTGTATATAAAAGGTCAATGCATTTCTGGACTCCTGACAGACCCTTGCATCTTTCATCCAGTGCTGCACTGATGTTTCTGGATTCTGAGTCATGTGGAAAGCAAAATAATTGTCAAAGGATCTGCGGCAAAAAGGTAGTTGAAATATATAGATAGGTATCCAAGGAATTGTGAATGTCAATCAGCAGTGTTCAATCTCTAATCAAAAGTGGAAAATGAGGGGTTCTGTTGAAACCAAACCATGGTCAGATAGACCAACTAAAATTTCAGCCACAACTGCCAGGAAAATTGTTTGGGATGCAAAGAAAATCCCACAAATAACTTCAGGTGAAATACAGCCAACCTGTTGTGTGGCTGTTTCAAGATAACGAGGCACTTGAAGAAAGATGGGCTGCATGGCTTAGTCGCCAGAAGAAAGCCATTACTATGCAAATGCCACAAAGTATCCCGTAATAGCCATTCAAACCCCTTTGTGTCAACTTGTATGCATGTTATCTGGCCAAAATCACCAGGGTATGTAAACTTTTGATCAGGATCAATTGGGTAGTTTCTGTTGCCATTATGATTTAAAAAGAGTAAACACAGTTGATTAATAATAAATGGCTTCGGCCAAACACTAACCATGAGTGAAAGAAAAGCTTTTGTATTATCATTCATATTCTCTGAAAAATGGCAAGAAATCATAAATTCTGCTAGGGTATGTAAACCTATGAGCACAACTGTGTGTGTGTGTGTGTGTGTGTGTATATATATATATATATATATATACAAATTCTGTTTAATGTATTTAATTGAATATATTTTATTTTATTTCCTTTCTATTTACTAAACTAGAATTTAATAAAGCACATGCCTGAACAGACCCAGCTGGCTGCATTGGCCAAACTTAAAGATGAATATTGCAGCCTGTCAGAACCAGAGCAGTTTGGTGTTGTGGTGAGCAATTATTTTATTTGTAAAATAACTTTGGTCTTTATTATACAGTTTTGTATTTAAAAAGAAATGTTGGATTACAAAATTGCATTTGTGACTCGATCACGCTGAATAGGTTTAGTCGAGGATGAAGGAGATGTAAATCCACTCCAAAGCTAGACAGCTTTATATAGCTATGAGATAAAAAGGTGTTGAGAAATACAGAATTATCTGTGCTAATTCCCATAAATGGTTTTCAGCTAAAAGGTCACAGTGGATAGAATTACGTACAGTTGTATTTCTGAAATTATGTCATTATGACTGGGAAAATGTATAAAAGTAAGATTTAATAAATTAGCCCTGAAGAAAATTACTATTTCTTGCTTCTCCACTACTTTTTGTGCTTACGATATATTTCTTATATGTCCATATGACTCAATGTACTGTAACTGTGATACATGTGGTTTTACATCTACTTATCTAATAGTTTTGTATTTTAAAATCATATTGCAATAGTCTTGCGCCACATGTGGCTGTGATCTATATTTGTGGTTCACAGTAGCTTATCAGAGGGCGCTAAGCTTTTCAGTACCAGTGTACCTTAACACCCGCTACATGGCACACTTCCCCTAAGCAAAAATTCAGATAAGGCTTAAATTGCCATTTTAGTCAAATAGTAGTATTAATACAAAGCATTTTTGAGCTCTATGATTTCATATTTAGAGGGCCACCTCTAATGTACAGTTGGTGACCTACAAAGGTTACAGTTACCATTTCATATAATAATGGAGCTTAAAATGTAACTAAAGGCAAAACTTTTTTTTTTAGATTTGGATGTAGGTACATAGTAGGTGAAGTTGAAAAAAGACACAAGTCCATCAAGTCCAACCTTATTGTGTGATTATATGTCAGTATTACATTGAATATCCCTGTATGTTGCGGTCGTTCAGGTGCTTATCTAATCGTTTTTTGAAACTATCGATGCCCCTCCACTGAAACCACCACCTGTGGAAGGGAATTCCAATTCCTTGCCACTCTTACAGTAAAGAACCCTCTACGCAGTTTAAGGTTAAACCTCTTTTCTTCTAATTTTAGTGAGTGGCTACAAGTCTTATTAACCACTTGAGCCCCGGACCATTATGCTGCCTAAGGACCAGAGGTCTTTTTCCAATTTGGCACTGCGTCGCTTTAACTGCTAATTGCGCGGTCATGCAATGCTGTACCCAAACGAAATTTGCGTCCTTTTCTTCCCACAAATAGAGCTTTCTTTTGATGGTATTTGATCACCTCTGCAGTTTTTATTTTTTGCGCTATAAACGGAAAAAGACCGAAAATTTTGAAAAAAAATGATATTTTCTACTTTTTGTTATAAAAAAAATCCAATAAACTAAATTTTAGTCATACATTTAGGCCAAAATGTATTCGGCCACATGTCTTTGGTAAAAAAAAATGTCAATAAGCGTATATTTATTGGTTTGCGCAAAAGTTATAGCGTCTACAAACTAGGGTACATTTTCTGTAATTTACACAGCTTTTAGTTTATGACTGCCTATGTCATTTCTTGAGGTGCTAAAATGGCAGGGCAGTACAAAACCCCCCCAAATGACCCCATTTTGGAAAGTAGACATCCCAAGGAAATTGCTGAGAGGCATGTTGAACCCATTGAATATTTATTTTTTTTGTCCCAAGTGATTGAATAATGACAAAAAAAAAAAAAAATATTTACAAAAAGTTGTCACTAAATGATATATTGCTCACACAGGCCATGGGCCTATGTGGAATTGCACCCCAAAATACATTCAGCTGCTTCTCCTGAGTGTAGGGATACTACATGTGTGGGACTTTTTGGGAGCTTAGCCGCGTACGGGGCCCCGAAAACCAATCACTGCCTTCAGGATTTCTAAGGGTGTAAATTTTTGATTTCACTCTTCACTGCCTATCACAGTTTCGGAGGCCATGGAATGCCCAGGTGGCACAAAACCCCCCCAAATGACCCCATTTTGGAAAGTAGACACCCCAAGCTATTTTCTGAGAGGCATATTGAGTCCATGGAATATTTTATATTTTGACACAAGTTGCGGGAAAGTGACACTTTTTTTTTTGCACAAAGTTGTCACTAAATGATATATTGCTCACACAGGCCATGGGCATATGTGGAATTGCACCCAAAAATACATTTAGCTGCTTCTCCTGAGTATGGGGATACCACATGTGTGGGACTTTTTGGGAGCCTAGCCGCGTACGGGGCCCCGAAATCCAATCACCGCCTTCAGGATTTCTAAGGGTGAAAATTTTTGATTTCACTCTTCACTGCCTATCACAGTTTCGGAGGCCATGGAATGCCCAGGTGGCACAAAACCCCCCCAAATGACCCCATTTTGGAAAGTAGACACTCCAAGCTATTTGCTGAGAGGCATGGTGAGTATTTTGCAGCTCTCATTTGTTTTTGAAAATGAAGAAAGACAAGAAAAAACATTTTTTTTTTCTTTTTTCAATTTTCAAAACTTTGTGACAAAAAGTGAGGTCTGCAAAATACTCACTATACCTCTCAGCAAATAGCTTTGGGTGTCTACTTTCCAAAATGGGGTCATTTGGGGGGGTTTTGTGCCACCTGGGCTTTCCATGGCCTCCGAAACTGTGATAGGCAGTGAAGAGTGAAATCAAAAATTCACGCCCTTAGAAAGCCTGAAGGCGGTGCTTGGTTTTCGGGGTCCCGTACGCGGCTAGGCTCCCAAAAAGTCTCACACATGTGGTATCCCCGTACTCAGAAGAAGCAGCAAAATGTATTTTGGGGTGTAATTTCACATATTCCCATGGCATGTTTGAGCAATATATCATTTAGTGACAACTTTGTGCAACAAAAAAAAAAAAAAAATTGTCTCTTTCTCGCAACTTGTGTCACAATATAAAATATTCCATGGACTCGACATGCCTCTCAGCAAATAGCTTGGGGTGTCTACTTTCCAAAATGGGGTCATTTGGGGGGTTTTGAACTGTCCTGGCATTTTATGCACAACATTTAGAAGCTTATGTCACACATCACTCACTCTTCTAACCACTTGAAGACAAAGCCCTTTCTGACACTCATTGTTTACATGAAAAAGTTTTTTTTTGCAAAAAAATTACTTTGAACCCCCAAACATTATATATTTTTTTAAAGCAAATGCCCTACAGATTAAAATGGTGGGTGTTTCTTTTTTTTTTCACACAGTATTTGCGCAGCGATTTTTCAAACGCATTTTTTTGGGAAAAAACACACTTTTTTAAATTTTAATGCACTAAAACACACTATATTGCCCAAATGTTTGATGAAATAAAAAAGATGATCTTAGGCCGAGTACATGGATACCAAACATGACATGCTTTAAAATTGCGCACAAACGTGCAGTGGCAACAAAATAGATACATTTTTAAAAGCCTTTAAAAGCCTTTACAGGTTACCACTTTAGATTAACAGAGGAGGTCTACTGCAAAAATTACTGCCCTCGATCTGATCTTCGCGGCGATACCTCACATGCATGGTGCAATTGCTGTTTACGTTTGACGACAGACCGCCGATTGCGTTCGCCTTAGCGCGAGAGCAGGGGGCGACAGGGGTGCTTTTTTTTTTTTTTTTTTCTTTATTATTTTTTTGCTTTTTTATCTTATTTTTAAACTGTTCCTTTCATTTTTTTTTTTTAAATCATTTTTATTGTTATCTCGGGAATGTAAATATCCCCTATGATAGCAATAGGTAGTGACAGGTACTCTTTTTTGAAAAAATTGGGGTCTATTAGACCCTAGATCTCTCCTCTGCCCTCAAAGCATCTGACGACACCAAGATCGGTGTGATAAAATGCTTCCCCAATTTCCCAATGGCGCTATTTACATTCGGCGAAATCTAAGTCATAAAATGCTCGTAGCTTCCGGTTTCTTAGGCCATAGAGATGTTTGGAGCCACTCTGGTCTCTGATCAGCTCTATGGTCAGCTGGCTGAATCACCGGCTGCATTCTCAGGTTCCCTGTTGAGACAGGAGAGCCAGAGAAAAACACGGAAGACGGTGGGGGGGGGGCATTCCCTCCCACGGCTTGTAAAAGCAGTCTAGAGGCTAATTAGCCGCTAGGATTGCTTTTACATGAAAGCCGACCGCTGGCTGAAAAGAATGATACCAAGATGATACCTAAACCTGCAGGCATCATTCTGGTATAACCATTCAAAGTCGTGAATGGCGTACCTGAAGACAAAAAAATGGTTAACAATAAAGCACAGTAAACGGTAAAGTATAAAAAATTGCATACCTGAAAAGCAAACATGATAAAACATAATAACAATAAAACATTGCAGAATAGAATACAGTAAAAAAGAGCAGAACAATAGAGAGAGAGAGAACAATGAAACGACAACTATTTTTTTTTTTTTTTTATATATATTTTTTTTTTTTTTTACACTTTTTTTGTAACTAACTTTTATAACGGTAACCGGTTCCAGGTTCGGGTCTCTCAAAATGCGATGGCATCTTGGGAGACCCTGTGAAAGTGTGCCTAGTCTGTGCAATGCTGTACCCTATGCTAATACTCAACTAGTGTATAGTAGCGTTCAAAACATTCACCAATGCAAAGACCAGGATTGTCAGGACAGGAGGGACAATAATAGCGGGTGTCACGCCTATATCCGCGCTTGCTGCAGACACAACATCTTTTTTGGGGGGGTTCGTTGGGTAGGGGTTCTCGGGAGGACATAAAGAAAATGCCTCTCATGCAGCCGACTGCATTTGGTTGGGGATGTGAATGGGGGAAGTACGGGCGCTGCAGAAGTGGTGGGTTCCCAATTAGGATTGGCGAATGCAGCAGGAAGGGCATTATGGGCACGACGGGCCTGTGTTTGTCTTTTTGGTGGCAGCGGGACACTACTTGTGCTTGCCACCTCACCAGCTTGAACTGCACTTATGGGACTCGCCACGTCACCAAGTGTTACTGCAGTGCTGGTTTGACTACGACCGGGGTGTACTAGGCCACTGGTGCTTGCCAGTTCACCAAAACACTACCAAAAAAACTGTTAGCGATCGCAGGGTTCAGGCCTGACTCTGCGAACGCTGCAGTTATGCGTTAAGTGTTTTGTAAGTGACAGTGATCGATCGATACTGCACTTGGGTGGGCTGGGCCGGGCGGAGGGGCAAAATGCAGGTGCTAGCAGGTATCTGGGCTGATCCCGCTAACACTGCATTTTTGGGAACCCTAAACTGCTGGGGACGCCAGTATAGATCTGATCGGATCAGATATTGATCCGTTCAGATACTATACCACTAAAGGAGGCGTATGCTGCGTGCGTGGGTGTTAGCGGTACTGGCGCTAATCTGACGCTGCTTGGGGCTGGTGCTTGCCAGTTCACCAAAATACTACCAAAAAACTGTTAGCGATCGCAGGGATCAGGCCTGACTCTGCGAACGCTGCAGTTATGCATTTAGTGTTTTGTAAGTGTCAGTGATCGATCGATACTGCACTTGGGTGGGCTGGGCTGGGCTGGGCCGGGCGGAGGGGCAAAACGCAGGTGCTAGCAGGTATGTGGGCTGATCCCGCTAACACTGCGTTTTTGGGAACCCTAAACTGCTGGGGACGCTAGTATAGATCTGATTGGACCAGATATTGATCCGTTCAGATACTATACCACTAAGGGAGGTGTACGGTGCGTGCGTGGGTGTTAGCGCTACTGGCGCTAACCTGACGCTGCCTGGGGCTGGTGCTTGCCAGTTCACCAAAATGCTACCAAAAAAACTGTTAGCGATCGCAGGGATCAGGCCCGACTCTGCGAACGCTGCAGTTATGCATTTAGTGTTTTGTAAGTGTCAGTGATCGATCGATACTGCACTTGGGTGGGCTGGGCGGAGGGGCAAAATGCAGGTGCTGGCAGGTATCTGGGCTGATCCCGCTAACACTGCGTTTTTGGGAACCCTAAACTGCTGGGGACGCTAGTATAGATCTGATCGGATCAGATATTGATCCGTACAGATACTATACCACTAAGGGAGGCGTATGCTGCGTGCGTGGGTGTTAGCGGTACTGGCGCTAATCTGACGCTGCCTGGGGCGACGCATATCACCGCCGGGCGATCAGGGGGCTAAACCTTTATTCGGTAATAAACGGCGGGTGCCCTGACACTATAGAAAATAAACAAACTAACCAGCGTCACCCGTAACAGTTATACGGTGATCAGTGGTGAAAGGGTTAACTAGGGGGCCATCAAGGGGTTAAAACATTTATTCGGTAGTATATGGGGGTCCCTGACGCTATAAAACGCTGACGGCGAACCTAAATATTTAGGTCCCTAACTATCGTCACCAGCGACACTAATACAGCGATCAGAAAAATGATCGCTTAGCGACACTGGTGACAGGGGGTGATCAAGGGGTTAAAACTTTATTAGGGGGGTATCCTAGACCTACAGGGGGCTAATACTCACTGTCCCAACACTGTAACTGTCACAAACTGACACCAATGCAGTAATCAGAAAAAAAAAACAAAAAAAAACTGCTGGTGTCAGTTTGTGATGGGGGGGGGGGTGATTGGGGGGGGATCGGGGTGTTTTGTGTGCCTGGCATGTTCTACTGTGTGTGTAGTGTTTGTGCACTCACATACCTGTCTTCTCTCCTCGGGCCGGAATGGAAATTACCGAGCCGAGGAAAGATGACATCATTTCCTTTGCTGCTGTTTAGCATACAGCAGCAAAGGAATGTTCCCATTGGCCGGCGGCGATCGCGAGGGGGGGGCCACGAACGGATGGCCTCCCCCTCACCTCCGATCGCCGGGGGACAAAAGACGACCGCCTCGGGCACCGGGGGGGGTCCGATCGGACCCCCCACCCGCGGAAGGCAAATCACGTATATGTACGTGATTTTGCCTGTCCGTGCCACCTTGCCGACGTACATCGGCGTGAGGCGGTCGTCAAGTGGTTAAACTCCCTTCCGCGAAAAAGTTTTTCTCTTTTTCATACATCATGGGACACAGAGTTAGGCTAATATTTATTACCTACTGGGTTATACTTCATCTCCAGGTGAATGGACACTGGTAGACCAAAGATCTTTAGACAGGAAGTGATCCTCTATATAACCCCATCCCATACAAGAAGTACTTTCAGTTTTTTACCAGTGTCTGCAAGGTGGATGGCACGGTTGTTTGAGCTCTCTGAAGTCCAGGTCTCTAGTCCCACAAACGGTTCTTAAAAGAATCAAAGGATTGACCAATCAGGACCATTTGACACAGTCTTTATATGCTTAGGTAAATGGTACCTGAGCCTCGGAAAGAAGACTCAAGATCCTGCGAGGTTTTGCCTGTAATGCGGCCTCCGGGCGCTGGACCCTGCGATGTGGAATCCTGGACACCACAGTGCTAAGGAATTCCTACAGGGTGCTGTACAAGTCCAAGGGAATGAACCCTAAACATGAAAAGGGTGCCCAGTCCTTGAAGGTCCTAAAGTGACAGGAACCCGCCCTGATTGGAGAAGATTGTGCTCTTAGTTTCTAAGCAGCCCTGCGCCTGGACGGGTAAGTGAAACCCCTCTATTTACTTTTTGTGTGGTGTACCAGTGATTGTCACAATCAGTCAAGCTAGCTAGAGGCTGGACACCTGTGTGCAGTGACAATACGGGGGAGTTTTGGGCTGGCTTTGGGTGTTTTGCAAGGTGTACCTTTTTTTTCTTGTGTCTGGCTATTTTTTACCTGTATGATGGCGCACGATAGTGCGTCATTTTGCCTTGGTTCACCAGGGCGTACGTGCGTTCGCAAGAGCGCCGCTGGGCAGTTTGTTTGGCGGCCATGGCGCACGCCAGCTTATTTAAGCTGTGTATGCCAAGCATGCGGTGCTTCCAGAAGGCAGCTGTGGGACACAGAGCAGGCTCTGAACCATGCATTTGCAGTGGTTCATTTCTCCTTACCCGGTTCATGTGAGTCACCATGTTTTGCTTGGCAGGCTAAAGGTGCTTAGCAGGATTGTTACATAGGGGCTTGGTGAGCCCTATTAAAGGGTCTCCCTTCTGAGGTGTTTTAATACTACACCCTGGTACTCTTTTTGTGGCTAGTAAATGTCTTCAAAAAAGAGGAGCAGGACTAACACTACAGGAAAGGGCACACCTATGTCCTCAGTAGTTCCTAATGAACCTAGTCGTATCCCTAGTGTTATATCACCTGAATGACCAGAGGCTTCCACACAATCTTAGCCGCTGTGCCTATCTGGTATTGTGCCTACAGTCAATGCTGCTGCCTCACCCTTTATCACAAGGATGAACTGTCCTTGGCCCTAGCTGGGTTAGAGCACAGGATTGCTGGCATGATTGCCTCCATCCCGCAGGGTGACAAGAAGCGTGTCAGTTCCTCCTCCCCAGTTCCTCCTAGTCTGGAGCAGGAATGGGTTGAGGATGGGGAAGAGCTAAAAGCTCAGGATTCTGTGGAGGGCCTGGCGGATGAGTCTGCTTCCGAGCAATCTGGACAAGAAGATATCCAGTTGATGTCTGCCTCTCAGTCACAGAGACTTTTGTTCCTGACCCTTACCAAAATGGTTTGTTCTGCCTTTAAGTTGCCTCTTGCAGAGGTTACTGAGCCCCCCTGGTCCTCTTTGGGATCCCTGAGGCCTCCTCAGGCCACACAGGCTTTCCCCTTACACCCTCTATTGGAACAGGCAGTGCATGCTGATTGGAAACATCCTGACAGGATTTGTGTTCCTCCTAAGAGGTTTTCCCTTTTATATTCCATGGATGGAAAGTTTAAGAAGTGGAGCATGCCAGCCGTAGATGCAGCAATCTCTTCCTTAAACAAGAACTTAACTTGTCCAATAGATAACGCACAGGGCTTAAAAGACCCCGTTGACAAGAAATTGAAGTACCGTATTTATCGGCGTATAACACGCACAGGTGTATAACACGCACATTCATTTTAAGAGGGAAGTTTCAGGAAAAAAACTAAAAAAAGGAACTTTGATGCAAAATAAGGGTCAGTGCCCATCTGCAGCCTCACCATTGCCATCAATGCAGCCTGATCAATGCCCATCTGCAGCCTCACAAGTGCCATCAATGCAGCCTCATTAGTCTACATCAATGCAGCCTCACCATTGCCATCAATGTAGCAGCTTTGCCATTGCCCTCAATGCAGCAGCCTCACCACTGCCATCAATGCAGCAGCCTGATCGATGCCCATCTGCAGCCTAGAGGGGACAGGGAGGGGGGCGGGACAAGCGCCGATAGATTACATACAGTGAGAATCTCCTATGATAGACAGAACAGTGGTCCAATGGCGGCCCAGGAGACGGGACTTTCTATTACAGAGGCCGCCAAGTAAACAGGAGATTCTCACTGTATTTAATCTGACGGCACTCATCCCGCCACCCTCCCTGTCCCCTCAGAGGCAGCTAAAATTGAAGTATTGGCGTATAACACGCACGCGCTATTTGCACCTGATTTTCATGGTGAAAAAGTGAGTGTTATACGCCAATAAATACAGTAATTAATAAAGGCTTCCTTTTCTTTGGCCAGTTCAGCTATTCAGCCAGCTGTTGCAGCAATTGGTATCTGCCAGTCTGTGAAGTATCAGATCAGACGGCCTGATAGACCTAACTGGGAGAGTGATCTGGCTGAAAATAAGACAGATATTCCATGAGTGCTGTGTTTTGCTGTTGATGCCTTAAAGGATTCAATTCAGCAGGTTTCTTGTTTGGCTCTCTTGTCTGCACATATGGGCAGACTTTTGGCTTAAGAACTGGTCAGCCGAGCTTCCTTGTAAAAAGTTATTGGCAGGTTTCCCCTTTCATGGGGAACGTTTATTTGGTGATCATTTGGACACATATATCCAACAGTTTCCGGAGGGAAGAGTTCTCTACTTCCTGTGAAGAAAAGCACCATGCGTCCCTCGTTTAAACCTCAGGGACTGCTTCCTCAAGTGTCTCAGCGCCAAAGCAGTTCTGCCGCCAACAGTGCACTAGGGCCAGGGGCAAGCCGCAAGGCCAGTGCCAGAAAAAGTCATGGGTCCAAAATTCTTCTAAACCCAGTACCAAGCCCTCCTTTTGAGGGGATGCTCCCACTCCATCGGGTGGCGGGAAGGAAGGCTGCTGCACTTTGCGGGCATTTGGAGAACAATAATTCAGGCTGAGTGGGTCACCTCAACTATATCCTGCGGTTATAAGCTGGAGTTGCGGGGGGTTCCCCCCAGAGGTTTTTAAGATCCAGCATTCCCTCGGATCCTCCAAAAAGAGACTTATTGCTTCAGGCACTACATCATTTAGTGCATCAAGGAGTGATTGTAGAGGTTCCTGTATCCGAAAGGGGCACGGGGTTTTACTCAAACCTGTTTACGCTTCAAAAACCTAATGAGGACACAAGGCCCGTTTTGGACCTAAGATCCCTGAACAAGTATCTACTGATACAGTTTTTTCGGATGGAGTCTGTCCGCTCAGTAGTAGCCTCACTCCAGATGGGAGACTTTCTAGCCTCCATTGATAGAAAAGACGCGTATTTACACGTACCTATATTTCAGCCTCATCAGAGTTTCCTGGCGATTTGCAGTAGAGGAACGTCATTTTCAGTTTGTGGCTCTACCCTTCGGGCTTGCTACAGCTCCCAGGGTGTTCACAAAGGTCCTAGCACCAGTACTGGGTCTTTTAAGGGCCCAATGGATCCTGATGCTCGGGTATCTGGATGACCTCCTGCTCAGAGATCACTCGTTACAGGCTCCATATTCAGATCATAACATGCACAGTGCGGTATTTGAAAAGCTTAGGCTGGATCATAAACAACCGAAAAGTCAGCCTTGAAATCGGCTCAAAGTCTAAAGTATTTAGGTCTGATGATCCTAGATGCGGTCCAAGCAAGAGTATTCTTGCCACCCGCAAGGATCTGTGCCATGAAGGATTAGGTGTGTCAGATAAGGGGAACCAGACAACCCTCCATTTGGCTCTCTGAGTCTTCTAGGGAGGATGGAATCCTCCTTCGAGGCAGTGCCCTGTGCCCAGTTCCATTCCAGGCCTTTACAATAAAACATCTTGTTGGCTTGGAACAGGAGAGCACAAGCTCTGGATTATCCAATGTTCTTATCTCCTCGGGCACGCTTAAGCCTAAACTGGTAGTTGCAGGATCAGAACCTGCGAAAGGGAAAATCCTTCCTCCTGGTAACTTGGATAGTACTGACTACAGATGCCAGTCTCTCAGGCTGGGGAGTGACTCTAGAAGGGCTCACAGCTCAGGGGAAATGGTCAAGGACAGAACAGATCCCTGCCCATCAGCATCTTGGATGACGGACAGTACGACTGGCCCTACGGTCCTGGACGGTGGAGCTTCAGGACTACCCTACCATTGTTCAGTCCGACAATGACACTGCAGTGGCCTATAAAAACCACCAAGGTGGTACCAGGAGTTGTTCAGCGGTCTGAAACATAAAGCTCCTCCCCTTAGGGTGAGAGCTCATTCTACCAGGGGTGTAGGAACCTCCTGGACTTTTCACCATCAGGTATCTGTGGATCATATTTGTAAGGCTGCTACCTGGTCTTCAGTGCATACATTCATAACATTTTATCAAGTGGATGTAGGAGCAGCCGAGGATTTGGCTTTCGGCTGCAGTGTACTGCAGGCTCACATATAAGGGCTGATGGCTATTGTTTGGCAGGGTGTCTCCCTCCCCTTAAGGCTATTGCTCTGGGACGTCCCAGTAGGTAATGAATATTAGCCTAACTCTGTGTCCCATGATGTTTGAAAAAGAAAATTGGATTTTTTTGTCATACCTTTTCTTCGAGTACATCATGGGACACAGAGGTCCCTCCTCTCTTTTTGAATATTCAGTGCTTGCTACAAAACTGAAGTACTTCCTGTTTGGGAGAGGTTATATAGGGGATCACTTCCTGTCTAAAGACCCTTGGTCTACCAGTGTCCATTCACCTGGAGATGAAGTATAACTTAGAAGGTAATAAATATTAGCCTAACTCTGTGTCCTATGATGTACTCAAAGAAAAGGATTTTACAGGTAAGTATGACGAAAAAATCCTATTATCCCTATTGTGGGGTCACCAGTATGGTATTTGTAAATTGAAATCATATCCCCTCTCAAGCGTCTCTTCTCCAGAGAGAATAAGTTCAGTGCTCGCAACCCTTCTTCATAACTAATATCCTCCATACCCTTTATTAGCTTTGTTGCCCTTCTTTGTGCTCGCTCCATTTCCAGTACATCCTTCCTGAGGACTGGTGCCCAGAACTGGACAGCATACTCCAGGTGAGGTTGGACCAAAGTCTTGTAGAGTGGGAGAATTATCGCTTTATCCCTGGAGTTAATCCCCTTTTTAACGCATGCCAATATTCTGTTTGTTTTGTTAGCAGCAGCTTGGCATTGCATGCTATTGCTGAGCCGATCATCTACTTGAACCCCCATGTCCGTTTCCATCCTAGATTCCCTCAGGAGGTTCACCCCCTAGTGAGTAGATTGCATTCATATTTTTGCCACCCAAATGCATTATTTTACATTTTTCTACATTAAACCTAATTTGCCATGTAGTTGCTCACCCCATTAATTTGTTTAAATCTTCTTGCACGGTTTCCACATTCTGCAAAGAAGTTATTGCTTTGCTTAGCTTAGTGTTGTCGGCAAATACAGAGTTTGAGCTGTTTACCCCATCTTCCAGGTCGTTTATGAACAAATTAAACAGGATTGGTCCCAGCACATAACCCTGGGGGACCCCACTTCCCACCCCTGATCATTCCAAATATTCTCCATTTATCACCACCCTCTGAACTCACCCTTGTAGCCAGTTTTCAATCCATGTACTCACCCTATGGTCCATGCCAACAGATCTTATTTTGTACAGTAAACGTTTATGGGGAACTGTGTCAAATGCTTTTGCAAAATCCAGATACACCACATCTACGGGCCTTCCTTTGTCTAGATTATCTTTAACTCTCCTCCTCTTAGAAGGTTACTAGATTTGTTTGGCAAGAATAATTCTTCATGAATCCATGCTGATTACTGCTAATGATACCGTTTTCATCACTAAAATCTTGTATATAGTCCCTTATCATCCCCTCCAAGAGCTTGCATACTATTGATGTTAGGCTAACTGGTCTGTAATTCCCAGGGATGTATTTTGGGCCCTTTTTAAATATTGGTGCTACATTGGCTTTTCTCCAATCTGCTGGTACCATTCCAGTCAGTAGACTGTCAGTAAAAATTAGGAACAATGGTATGGCAATTTCTTGACTGAGATCCCTAAGTACCCTCGGGTGCAAGTCAACCGGTCCCTGTGATTTATAAATGTTAAGTTTCCCAAGTCTAATTCTAATTCTGTCCTCTGTTAGCCATGTTAGCCATGAGGGTGCTTCCTGTGATGGGTCACGAGGATAAATACTACAGTTTTGGTTACTGAAGCCCCCCGATTCCCTTGTAAAGACTGAGGAGAAGAATAAATTCAATACCTTCGCCATCTCCCCATCCTTTGTAATCAGATGTCCTTCCTCATTCTTTATGGGGCGTGTCAGTTTTTAAGTGGTATCTGTGTCTATGTTAGGGAGATTCACCCTCTCTTAATTGTCCTGTTTACCATTATCTCCAAGAGTGAAAGTAAAATCCCAAATTTTGAGTTTTCAGTAGAACAGGATAAGAGGGGTAATCGTCCAGGGGGTGCACTAGTTCTGGCTACCCTGGTGGCAATGAGTATTTCTCTCATTTTGGAGGGATTTCCCTGTTTTGGTTATGGGACAGAACGTGACGATAAATCTCCCCGGTGGGACACAGCTGGCAAACCTGACAGGTGTTATAACCCTCCCTCACTCTATCCAAAAAGGAAAAAATTCCTTTAGTTCTGCTTTACGTTGTTCAAAAGACCAATCTTCTGTAATAATTGCTCTGATAAAATCAGTCTGAGGATAATTTTTTACAATTATGCAAAGACAAGTATTAAAGTTCAGTGTTTGTTGTGCACAGCAAGCTTCTGTCAAATTTTGTGGGATATTTTTTGCAGGACTGTAAATTTAGAATTTCTAATTTCAAACCTTAAAAAAAAAATCGAGCAAATCGATACCATCAGGTTTGCATTATAGGTCAAGATAAGAGTTTTATTTGGGCTGTAATAACTTGTTGAGGTTCTTCTCCTTGTGGGGTAACCACTTTTGTATTCCAAAATGTACAATTGCAGGTAACAGTGGCGCCCTGCTTTTTTGTTGATCCAAGAAATTTGGGAACACATTTTATTAAAATGTATTTTACAACTTTTCTTTTGTACATGTTTGGACATAAATGGAAATATTTGATTGCAAGATGAGCACATATTTTATCCACTTAAGGACCGAGCCTCTTTTTGAGATGTGTTGTTTACAAGTTAAAAACTGTTTTTTTTGCTAGAAAATTACTTAGAACCCCCAAACATTATACATTTTCTTTCTAACACCCTAGAGAATAAAGTAGTCGTTGCAATACTTTCTGTCACACCGTATTTGCGCATCGGTCTTACAAGCGCACTTTTTTGAAAAAAATACACTTTTTTGAAAAAAATACACTTTTTTTGAGTTAAAAAATAACACAACAGTAAAGTTAGCCCAATTTTTTTTATATTGTGAAAGATAATGTTACACTGAGTAAATTGATACCCAACATGTCACGGTTCAAAATTGCGCCCGCTCGTGGAATGGCGACAAACTTTTACCCATAAAAACCTCCATAGGTGACGTTTAAAAAATTCTACAGGTTGCATGTTTTAAGTTACAGAGGTCTATGGCTAGAATTATTGCTCTCGCTCTACCGATTACGGTAATACCTCACATGTGTGGTTTGAACACCGTTTTCATATGTGGCACTATTCACATATGCGTTCGCTTCTGCACGCGAGCTCAGCAGGACGGGGCGTGTTTAATTTTTTTTCTTATTTATTTTACCTTTTTGTTTTTTTATTTTTACACTGTTTTTTTTTTTTTTTTTTTTTTTAATGTTACTTTTATTTCTATTACAAGGAATGTAAGCATCCCTGGTAATAGAAAAAACAGGACCTCTTAAATATGAGATCTGGGGTCAAAAAGACCTCAGATCTCATATTTACACTTAAATGCAATAAAAAAAATATTGTCATAAAAAATAAATAAATAAAAATATCAATAAAAATGGTCCTTTAAGATCTATAGGTGGAAGTGACATTTTGACATTGCTTCCGCCCTGCATTGTTATAGAGATGGGTGGCAGCCATCTTCCCCTCACTCGTCTCCATGCCCAGCATGGGTGAAGATCCGATTGCCTCTGCCGCTGCCGACGGTTCCGGTAAGCGGAGGAGGGCACTGGAGCGCGCCGGGAAGGGGGGGGCCTCTCCCGCCGTCTATAAAAGTGATCTTACGGCAAATCTGCTGCAGAGACCACTAGTATCGGAAACCGGACCGCCGGCCGAACAAGAGGATAACGGCGTTATGGCAGCTAGATGCTGCCATAACAACGATATCCCCCTTCAAAGTAAGGACGCATATCGGCGTGCAGTGGTCCGAAAGTGTTTAAGCTTTTCTTAAACCAGCGATGGTCAACTAAGTAAATATAGAGGGTCCTGACAAATCCAGAGCTCTGCATAATAGCTTTGTCTTTGGTAATTATTTAAATATAAATATTAGGATAGGGTTGAGAGAGAAGTTTAGGATTTAAACAAAAAACAAACATGTATACTCACCTATGTGGATGTAGCATGGATCCACCGCTGGGTAATGAGAACTGAGAGATCAAATACATCTGTCTTCCCCTCATTCACTCTGAGCAGAGAGTCGTGACTGTCGATCAGCGACTCTCTGCTCTCGCCTCCAGCACTCACTCACTGACATGCTGGGCTGTGAATGGGGCGGGAGGTGCTGGCTCATATTCACAGTGGACTGATGAGAGGCTTAGCCAGGTGCCAATGCAAGCTTCTGGGTGTATACCGACCATATGGTAGGGATGTTTTCAGAGCCTGGATCAGCTCTGTGACATCAGCTGACAGCAAGCTTTAGCCCGCTGTCGACTGAAAAGGGATCACAGGTGTGCAGAGCAAATTGCACTCCTGTGATCCATAGAAATATGGCCTTAAATAGCTTTGGACATACCTCTCCTTTAATAAGGAACCACCCTCACCTTCTTGGTTGTCATCCTGGTTCCAGCCTTACTTTTCTGTGAGTTGCAGACCTGCCAAAGCTTGTAAATGTCAGAAGACCATCCTGTTCAGTAATCTTGTTTACAATGTATGTTGAAAAAGTGTTGGCTAGGTTTATAGAGTTTTCTGAGAAGCCACTTCTGGCTGGAAGTGAGCAACCTGGGAGAAAGTAGAGAAAGTTTTTACCTAGCTAGTGTATAATAGTTAAGGTCCAAACGAGAAGGTGGAGATGGAAATGTCACCTAAAACACATATATCAACAGGTAAATGGAGTCACAACATACACTGGAATCATTTCACGATTTAAAAGAGTAGGTGCATAAGGTCACTTGCAACAAAAGTGCGGATTGATTTAGGAGGTGACTAGCAATCACACATTTGTGGACTATTTCCATTTGAGAATGGAATAACGTATTGGGATTTACAATGGGAAATATTTTGTATGGCTTTATCGATGCACAGTGTGATCACATACAGTGTTGGTGTCGATAATAGATGTAAGATGTGTATATGCTTAATCTGATATATCATACATTTTATGTGAGTTTTGTCTTTAAATTGTTATTAGAAGGGTGGGTTTAAAAACACTACACCATTTATTGATTTATTTATCTTGCTAATACATATTTTTCAAGCTAAGTGCCTGCTGCTCTGATATTACAGCTAGGTAGGGACAGCACAAAATGATCTCATTATCCTAGATCTGTTTCTATCCATAGCAATTGATGTAAATTGTGGGAACTGGGACTTAATGAACATATATACTGTATTTTTTAAAGAACTGATTTAGTGTTGCATTTGCCAATTGCTATTTGTGTTTGATTTGATTTTTATTTATTTATTGATCTTTCTTGAGAGTCTAAATCAGGTCAGTAGTGGCCTGGTTAAGTTCCCCAACTTCCCCTAAAGCTTACTATTATCAGCAAAAGTATATCACATGTGTAGTGATGTTTTTCTGCATAGAGATGCAGGGCAGAGCTCTTTAAGGTCTTTAGTGTCTTGTCAGAACAGTCAGATTTACAAGAAAGCTGAGGCTATGTTTGCTTTCCTGCAAGTAATCATGTTTTGCCAATATACTGTATACCTAAGATTGTATAACTGTAAGCACATTGTGACACACAATTCTCCATATTGCCCGATTGTGATGATGACCGGTGCTTTTATGTAAGTGTGTGTATAACAGAAAATTTTATAGGTCCGTGCTAGCTATATGTTCAAAAGTTTTGGATTTTTTTTTTTTAAGTTTTCATCTATGCTAAGTTGTGTTTCAGGGCTTTTAATTCTGTTGTGGATACATTGCTTTGATAGAGAACAAACAATTTCAATGTGAAGTAAGATGAGTTCTGCAAGAAGTTGTCCTTCATGATTATATCCCATGCTAAAGGATTTCTGTTTTGTTGGTCCCTCTAGAAGCAAATGGTTTAAAGCAGAAAATTATTATATAGCTATTTCATAAAATATATTCCTTTCTTTAATCAGATGAGCAGCGTGAAGAAGCTCATTCCACGTCTCAGCGCAATTCTATTTCGCCTTCAATTTGAAGAGCAAGTAAACAACATCAAACCAGATATTATGGCTGTCAGTGAAGCATGTGAGGAGATAAAGAAAAGCAGGAGCTTTGCTAAACTGCTGGAGATAGTGTTACTCATAGGAAACTACATGAATGCTGGATCCCGCAATGGACAAACCTTTGGATTTAACCTCAGCTCTCTTTGCAAAGTAAGTAATTATTCTATTTCACACATAGGTTGAACTAAGGGACTTGTGTCTATGTATATATAAATGAGGTTGACCAAAGACACAAGTCTCTTAGTTCAACCTTTGTGTTTGTGTCCATTTGTGTTTTATTCAAATTGACTTTTGTTTAAAATCCAGTATATTATGCTGACCAACTTTCTAAAAATTATTTTTCTTTATCGTACATCATAGGACACAGAGCCTAAAGTAATTACTTGGTGGGTTATGGGCCTACCTTCAAGTGTTGACACTGGTATAACCAATACAGGAAGTTGACTCCCCTATATAACCCCTCCTCCTTCCAGGAGTCCTCAGTTTTTTCGCCTTGCCACTGAGGCCATAGGATGGTACCCGGGCCTCACATTGAAGAACGAGGTTTTGCCTGTAAGCTTCTCTTTGGGAGCTGGACCCTAGGAACCAGGACTCTTTTTGGTTTTTCATATTACCTAAAGTTGTTCCTGAGGGGTGCTATACATGATCCAAAGGAGCGGAACCCCTTTAAAAAGGGACCCAGTCTTTGATGGTTTAACTACGCTGCCCGCCGTGATGGGTGAAGGTTGGATCTGTCTGTTAAATCAGCAGCATCCTGCAGTGAGGATAAGGTAAGGGGAGAAGCCTAGGAACTGTAAAAGGTCCTATGGCCTTGCCTAGTAAGATGCCTTTTTCAGCAGCTCTGTGTCTGGCTATAGCAGCGGGTGTGGTCCCTGCAGCCAGAGGGGAGTTCTTAATTGAACAGATGGTGTTCCTCTTCTGAGGGATCTAAAGGGGTTACAGCAGTAGTTTATGAACATACAAAACCAGCCATTTGCATTTTTTTGTATAAAGTGAAGTCTTCCTTTAAAACTAGGAGCTTAACAAACACTGCTGATAAAAATTCCCCTCCCCTCCCCTCTCCTCCTGGAGAGGTGCGGTAACAGCTGACACTTATGTGTAATCAGGTTCTCACCTGAGGCTTAACACAGACGCTCTCAGTTCATATGCTGAAGACAGAGGTCTGTCACACTTATGCCCCGTACACACGGTCGGACTTTGTTCGGACATTCCGACAACAAAATCCATGGATTTTTTCCGACGGATGTTGGCTCAAACTTGTCTTGCATACACACGGTCACACAAAGTTGTCGGAAAATCCGATCGTTCTAAACGCGGTGACGTAAAACACCTACGTCGGGACTATAAACGGGGCAGTGGCCAATAGCTTTCATCTCTTTATTTATTCTGAGCATGCGTGGCACTTTGTCCGTCGGATTTGTGTACACACGATCGGAATTTCCGACAACGGATTTTGTTGTCGGAAAATTTTATATCCTGCTCTCAAACTTTGTGTGTCGGAAAATCCGATGGAAAATGTGTGATGGAGCCTACACATGGTCGGAATTTCCAACAACAAGGTCCTATCACACATTTTCCGTCGGAAAATCCGACCGTGTGTACGGGGCATAAGAGTCACAGGAGCGCTGGGCATGTAAAGGTGTGTAAACAGGCATTTCCAGCACAGGAAATGTTATGGTACTCAGTATCAAAGGTTGTTCCTTATGATGACTTTGTTTTCTTTTGCTAAAACTATTGTTCAGCAAATACCATAATTTGTTAAAGTACCTCTGCTGTTGTGCTTAGCACATTTGATTTCCAGTGTACCACAAAGGTACCAAGGATTCCACCCCCAGGCGCTGGGAACTCCAGTCATGCCTCCACACTGTCATCCTCTCCGGAGATACCTGACATGGCACGCCAGGGTGAGTCATTGGAAGTAATTGGTGGTGCAACTGCTTCTCACACTTCAGATGTGACTGAAGATGTATTCTCCTCTGCCCTGTTGGGCTTAGAAGGAAGATTAGCGGCTTTAATCACATTCTCCATCTAAGAGGATAGGAAGCATGCTAGATCCCCCTCCCCCACCTCAAACCCCCTTTTTCCAAGGGAACAGTGGGCACAGGATAAGGTGTTATCCTCATGTGATCACGGGGGAAAACGAGCCAAAATTTTCCTCTGTGGAGGAGACAACAATTGATGAACCTTATGCAACCTCACAATCTGACAGATTGATGGTACAAACTCTTACAGAGATTATTCATTCCACTTTTTATACTACTCCTAACAGAGTAAGCTGAAGGTTCAGGTCCCTTTTTTGTTTTAAAAAAAAACAAAAAAAAACAAAAAAAAAAAAACCTTTTTACAGCGCCTATTTATGCTGAATGAGATCATCTGGATAAGCATTTTTTCCCTCCAAAGAGTTTCTCAGTTCTCTATCATGGAGGAAAAATTCACAAAGTTTAGAAAGTACCAGCAGTAGACGCTGCGATTTCCAGCGTCAAGATGCATAATTGCTTCAGCATCCAACAGATAAGGCGTTGGAATTTTTTTGTTAAAATCCTCCTACCAATGGCGCTATGTTTCGCCATAGATGCCATAAAAGACCCTATCCACCAGACGTCGCGCCTTGCGCTTGTTCTAAAGCACATGCTTAGGACCCTGTTGTTAAAAGGGTTGGTCAGCAGAAGCATCTTGCAAAAAAGGGGTGTCTGACTAGTTTCCCTTTTCATTGGGGAAGGTTTGGTGAAATACATCCAAATGATTTCTAGCAGTAAAGCTCTTTTGTCCAGTAGAAGGTATAAATGTCCTTTTATTTAAAGTGAAGCCACAACTGCTCACAGGTTAAGTACTCTGACGGCCAGTGCAGCCATGGGAGACTTCCTGACAGACATGGGTTCAGATCCAGATGTCGGCGTTCACTAGTGAAGGAGTCACTCCTCACAGGTTAACTACTCTGACAGCCAGTATAGCCATGGGAGGCTTCCTGAAAGACGTGGGACCTCGTCCTCACGTTGGCTCCTTGTGACCTTGGACAAGTCACTTAAACAGATTCCTTCCCCTGCGCAGGGGCAGCTGCCTCTAGACAGTGGTGACGGCCTCCATCAGACGTCAGACTCTAGGGCATGATTTCCAAGAAATACTGTTCAAATCTGTGCGACTTCAAGGTAGTCCCTGCACTACTTTGGTACCACTTTGATGCGACTTGAGGTCCATAAACCTCTAGAATACACAGGCATTGTTTCCTGTCGCATCAAAATCGCGTCCCGCCGTATTCTCGGCGGCAAAGGATCACAGTAAAATCACGCAACTTTGGGGTTGCGATAGTGGAAACTGAGCCTAAGGGGAGAAAATATGCAGCCCCTGTATACATAATTGAAGATACGTTTTTCCTCCGCCCTGCAGGGCCTAGAAGGAAAATTAGCGACTTTAATCGCATCCGCTATCCAAGCATGAGAAGCGTGTTAGACCCCCCTCCTCCACCTGAAATCCCTTATAAAGGGAACAGTGGGAAGAGGATGAAGGATTACCCTCAGGTAATCAGGAAGAAAGGCAAACCCGAGTACTCCTCTGCAGAGGAGACAACTAGAGTTGAACTTTTTTTCAGCCTCGCAATCTGAGAAATTGCTGGTACAAACCTCTTACAGAGATGATTTGTGCCTCTTTCAAGCTACCTCCAGTAGAGTCAGCTGATAGTTCTGTTTTTTCTTAGGTTCCTTGGAACCTTCACTGCCTTTTTCATGCGTTTCCTTTACATGTACAGAGCCATGCAGAAATTCAACAGATCCATTCTAGATCTAAAAGAATCTAAATCAGTTCCTGAAGATCCGATCCTTTCTATGGAGTCGATCAAGTCAGTAGTTTCTATCCTGCAAGGAGGAAAACTTCTGTCGCCTATCGGCATCAGGGATGCATATCTGCATGTCTATATTTCCCGCTCACCAAAGGTTTCTTCGGTTCGAAGTAGAACAGCAGCATTTCAATTTATAGCCTTGCTCTTCAGGCTAGCTACAGCACCTCAAGTGTTCACAAAGGTGCTAGCCCCACCTGTAGCCAGGTCAAGGGCACAGGGCTTAAACAGTCTTGGCATACCTAGACAATCTGTTGCTAATAGACCAATCGCTGTTCGGAGTAAGGTGTATGCATTACAACCGGTTATCTGGAAAGGTCTGAGTTGCATTCTCAACCTAGTAAAGTCTCAATTAAAATCGCTAAAAGAGGGCTGCAGTATTTTGGGTCTGATCATAGATACAGCCCAGACAAAGGGTCTTCTTGCCCAGAAAAAACAAAAACAAAAAAAAACACCACTCTATAAAAGAGTTGGTGCGGATGGTCAGGTCAAAAGGAAGTCCCTCCATTCACCTTTGCATGAGGTTGTTAAAAAGGATGGTGGCTTCATTCGAAGCAGTTCCCTTTGCCCAGTTCCATTCGAGACTGTTGCAAAACAGTATTCTATTTTCTTGGAACAAAAGGATCCAAGCTTTGGACTTGCCAATGCGGCTGTCCCCAAGGGTGTCCCAAAGCCTCAATTGGTGGTTACTAAAGAATGTCCTAAAGGGTAAATACTTCAAACCACTTTTCTGGAAAGTGGTAATGACAGAGAAGACAATTGTCTAAGTGTCCAAGAACCGAAAGAGCCTTGCCCATAAACATCCTAGAGATTCGGGCAGTGCGTCTGGCTCCAAAAGCCTGGACTTCCAGGTTAAGAGATTGTCCCGACAGGATCCAATCCGTCAATGCCACGGCTGTGGCCTATATCAATCACCAAAAGGGCACCAAGAATCTCTCAGTGCAGAGAGAAGTGAACCATATTCTAACTTGGGCAGAAAAAAATCCGTGCCCATCGGCAGTCTTCATTCCGGGAATGGAAAATTGGCACGCGCACTACTTGTGCCACCAGCAGATTATTCCCAGGGGAATGGTCTATTCACCCCGTCATGTTTCGGGCTGTTTGTCAAGGATGGGGGACTCCGGATGTAGATCTTCTAGCATCCAGTGCAACAAAGTTAGTCAACTTTGTGTCCACAACAAGGGATCCATTCGCATGCAGAACAGATGCGTTGGTGATACTGTGGGATCAGATTTTACTGATCTATGCATTTCCCCCTATTCAGTTGCTGCCTCGACTTCTTTGCAGGATCAAGCTGGAAAGGAAACCGGTAATTCTGGCAGCACCAGCATGGTCCAAAAGGTCATGGTATGCAGAAGTCGTAAAGATGGCAGTGAGGGATCTGTGGTCTCTTCCACAAAGGTCAGACCTGCTCTCACAGGGGCCGATATTCCATCCTACTTTACGAATGCTAAATTTAACGGCCTGGCTATTGAGACCCACATTCTGAAGAAACGTGGGCTTTCCAGGGCAGTTATTTCTACTTTAATGCTAGGAAGCCAGCTTCTAGAACTATATATTATAGAGTCTGGAAAGCTTATGTTTCCTGGTGTGAATCCAAGGGTTGGCACCCTCGGAGATATATTATAGGCAGAATTCTTGCCTTTCTACAAGTAGGCATAGAGATGAAGTTGGCCCTGAGTACTGTTAAGGACCAGGTCTCAGCCTTATCAATTTTATTTCAAAGACCACTTGCTACGCATTCTTTAGTCCGGGGTTTCATGCGAGGAGTGATGCGGATTAATCCGCCAGTTAAATCACCCTTAAGCCCTTGGGACTTAAATTTAGTTTTGTCAGTGTTACAAAAGCCGCCATTCAAACCATTACTTGACTAGGAAGCTGATATTTTTGGTTGCTATATCCTCAGCAAGGAGGGTTTCAAAATTGGCTGCTCTTTCCTGTAAAGAGCCATATTTGGTTATTCATGAGGACAGAGTGGTGTTAGGCCCTCGTCCAGGTTTTTAACCAAAAGTGGTCTCAGGTTTCCACCTGAACAAGATATTGTCCTGCCGTTTTTTCCAAAACCATGTTGGTTATTCATGAGGACAGAGTGGTGTTACGCCCTTGTCCAGGCTTTTTGCCAAAAGTGGTTTCAGTCTTTCATTTGAATGAAGATATTGTCCTGACATAGTTTTTTCCAAAACCATGTTCCAAAGAAGAAAAGCCACTACATTGTTTTGATGTGGGGAGAGCAGTGAAGATCTATTTAAAGAAAATTGCTCAGATTCGTAAGACTGATGTCTTATTTATTCTGCCAGAGGGTCCTAAAAAAGGACAGGCAGCGTCAAAATCCACTGTGGTTAAGTGGATTCGGCAGGTTATAATTCAAACTTATGATTTAAAGGGAAAGATTCCCCCTTTTCAAGTTAAGGCGCACTCTGCCAGAGCGGTTGGTGCTTCTTGGGCAGTGCGTCACCAGACTTCCATGTCTCAGATCTGCAAGGCCGTGACTTGGTCTTCAGTGCATACATTTACAAAATGTTATCAAGTAGATGTAAGATGGAATGAGGATATCGCCTTCGGGCGCAGTGTGCTGCAGGCAGCAGTATAATTCCTCAAGGTCTGGGGGTACCCTACGGGTTGTGTCTCCCTCCCCTCAAGTAGCATTGCTATGGGACATCCCACCAAGTAATTACTTGAGGCTCTGTGTCCTATGATGTACGATAAAGAAAATAGGATTTTTAAAATAGCTTACCTGTAAAATCCTTTTCTTGGAGTACATCATAGGACACAGAGCTCCAGCCCCTCTTTTTTTTGGGGTGAGAGTATATTGCTTATATTGCTTGGCTACAAAAACTGAGGACTCCTGGAAGGAGGAGGGGTTATATAGGGGAGTCAACTTCCTGTATTGGTTATACCAGTGTCAACACCTGAAGGTAGGCCCATAACCCACCAAGTAATTACTTGAGGCTCTGTGTCCTATGATGTACTCCAAGAAAAGGATCTTACAGGTAAGCTGTTTTAAAAAATCCTATTATTTTTTTCCCTTAATTTATTAAATAATTTTTACTGCTCTAACAGTAAAAAGCCCCTATCCAGTTTAAATACTTTTTTTGTCCAGTCTGAGGGCTAATTCACACTGACATGCACTAAAATGTATGGAAAATGCATGTACATTTCTATCCATTTTGATCGAGCTTTAATGCATGCTCATGTCTGTTGACATACATTTTGATGTCCATTGACATGCATGCACAGCATTATGGTGTGAATAGGACACATTGGAAATTACTGTTTTTCAGATGTCCTTCCATTGGGGCTTGACAGCTGAGTGTTTCTGTCCACTCCCCCCTATGTACTTGTATAAAGATGGGCATACACTATGCAATCTGATTGTGTATTTAGTGAAAACGTGCAGCTGGGAGTGGGAGGATAGATGATGCAGGGTGTGTGCTAATGAGGTCAGCTGGTCAACTCCTTCCTGTGTCATGACCTATAGTCTGTAAGGACGTAAGACAGAAGCAATAGATACATTTGGAATCATGGATGGAGGACAGTAAGGTACATGTCTGTAGATTTTAAGGAAAACTTTGATATTTTTGCAAAAAATGTACATGAATGCTATATTGGTGCATTGGGGAGCTGGAATTTAGAAGAAAAAAAAAAGGGTGAACTTGGCCTTTAAAGTGTAGCCACAGATTATCTTTGGGGACCTTATAGTAAACAAGCTATTACAGTTTAAATAAGCACCCTTGATGTATTTGTACGTTGTGATTATATCTCCTCTTAAGCACCTTTTCTGCACAGTGAATAATAATATCGCTGTACTTGTAATCCATAACTGATGTCATCCAACCTCTTTATTGGTTTTGTCTCATCTTGTTGAATGCGTTCAAGTTAGATGGCATCCATTCTGTGGATTGGTTGTCTTTTACATGCAAGAGAGTACTTTACTAGTTTTGTTAGCTGCAAATTGGCATTGCATGTGTTGTTAAGCTTGCTTGCAATCTACAAGGACCTTTACATCTTTTTCCATCAAAAAATCTCCTAGAGGAGCCCCTCACAAAGAATACTTTGCATGCATATTTTTAGCAGCCAAGTGCATAACTTTAAAGTATTGAGCCTCATCTGCCATTTAGCCTACCCCCTTGTTTTGTGTAAGACGTCCTGTAAAGGTGCTGCATCTAATTCTAAATGTGTGTCCTTACATAGTTTAGTATCATCAGCAAACACTGAAATTGATCAGACCATAATGAGATCATCTATATATTTATGGTACCACACTAACTGTGCAAGTTGGTCACAAAATATGGTTTCATCCTCCCATACTCTATTGCATAACCATGACACCCACCTTACAGACGTCAATGCGTCCTGATGTCCTATAATCGTATATAATGAACTAATGTCAGCAGTTCTTTTAAGTAGGCTATAGTTCCTGATACCAGTGGTTTCAGAAAAAAATCTATGTACTGTCCCAAACATGCAGACACCAAATCAATGCATTTCACAATGGGTGTGCCAGGAGGGGACTGGGCATCCTTGTGTATTTTGGGCAAGAAGTACTCTATAGGTCTTCTACATGCATTAGGATCTAGAATCAAAGCCTCTTTTTATATTTAGGATTTCAATGGATTTTCCATATTGAATTAACTGTTGTAATTCTCCTTTATACTGAAACATAGGATCACTACTCAATAGTTGATATGTGTTTCTGTCTGCCAGCAACCGCTCCATTTCTCCCTTATAAAAGGTCTTACTCATGCACACTAAGCCCACCCACCCCCCACCCCTTATCTGCTGGGCGGACAACCACATTTTAATTTTTTTCCAAAGATGAAATTCCTCGTTTAAGTTAAAGGAGATTCCTAACCTTTTTAACTTTCATTCCCTCCAGATCAATAACAACCATGTTCTTAAAGACTTCAATATGTCTATTATCTCCTCCGGGGGGATGGAAAACTGATTTGTTAGCCAAATTAAAATGAACCTCTGTTGTCCCCCCTAGTCTGGGTTGAGAACTTCTCTCCCCTGGCTTGGAGATATTGAGAGTTCTAACAAAATTTTTGTAAGCTAATATATGTCTGGAATTTGTTAAAGTTACAAACCGGGGCAAACTTGAGTCCTTTCTCTAGGACCTTCAGTTCATCCTCTGATGTTATAAATCCCTGCTCCTAATGGAGCTTTTTCCTTTTTAGTTCTTCTCCCTGCTCTTCTCCCTCTCTTTCTCTTCTTTTTCCTCCCTGTTTGCTTCCCATCGGTGTGTGATCCCAAGGTTCTTGCCATTGGGGCTGAGTATTCCCTAAAAAACACCCCCCTGTTCTTCTTCTTATTATATAATGGTGTGAACTGATTCTGTGTCGGTATAGGGACTCTACCAAATTGATAGTGAGTCTGTCACAATAGTCTTTTCCCCTTTGATATTGTTTCGGGTTATTGTGATGATGATAATCCCTATTGTGAGGGTTATTGGGGGTCCTGCCTCTAGAAGGATGGGAATTACTCCAGTTATTTCAGTAACCTTGGTTTTGAGAAGGGGTATACTCGTGTTTAGTTCCTCGACTTCTCCCACCCCTATTGAAATTTCCTCTGCCCCTATAGGTGGAATACGGATGACAAATGGACTGGGGACATATAGTCCATTTGTGTTTAATGGGGTGGAGGGGAGGGGTTTGAGTGATGTTTGAGCCACTGGGGCATTAGTTAGCAAAGGTTCCACAACAGGATTGCCATTTATAAACATCCCCCCGTGTAAAATCCCCACCTAAAACCTGATCATTTGTAACACTCTGGGTGTAGTATACATGCTTGAGTGTGATTGCGGACTCCAGTAATGTGCGTAGGACTTCTAGGCCTCTGGGTGTCCGCATTGCTGAGCATGTAAATAATATCAAAAAAGGTTTACAAACACATAGTGTGTCAAAACACTTCAGGCTTGTTCACAATAGTGATCATAGGTGTTTAAAATTTTGGGGAATAGGGAAAGTAGTTAAATACTGAAGGAGAGGTAGTTTCATAAGACATCTTAGCAGGCGAGAATCCTTCTGAGTATATGAGACTAAAGTTTCAGCACCGGAGGGGTTAAACGTTGAATTTGTCTTGAACTGCTTTATATCGGATAAATAGGGGTTACATTTTGTTCTTTTTATAAATTTTAAAAATATTTTTTTGTGTATCACATTTGCTTATTTTTAATTATGTGATGGCTGTGAGTGTAATAATGTCCTTTAAAATTCAATTGTTAATGCTCAATAGAAGTAGGATCTTTCCACAAAGGTTTGAGAGGCTTGGATGTTCCTCTCCTTGTTTTTGATTACATCGTGTGAGTGTCCCCATAGGTATTAGTGATCACTGTTTTGAGCATGAACTTCCTGTTGTCGTTGGTCTTCTTGGTTATCTGCCGCTTAGTTAGTCCCACAGGTGATGTGGTAGCTCCACCCTTACTGACAAAGTCACGTAGGATGTAACGCATATGGGGAGGAGCTACCTAGCGGACGTCACCCGCTGCCATCATATCTAACACGCTGCTATATATTGGTGCCAACGTTGGACGTGTATGCTGGATGTCATTTTAACCTGTGCTGCTGTATGGAGCCTGTTTTACTGTTTTTAAATAAAAGACTATTGGTTTAATGGAGAGCACTTAGAGTGTGTTCCTCTCTCTCATACCACCTTTGGCTGTCCTGTTCCATTTGGAGTGCTGGTTTACCATTATCCTGTTGAGGATACATGCTCATTTGACCTGTTAGCTCAGTGGTCCTTCAGATCTGATAAGCGCCCAATTTCAGCTGGTGGAGCAGTGCGCACCCGGCCATGAAGCCGGAAGCTGTCACGGCCAGGTTCCCACAGTGGCTATGACGGCGCCAGCGGAGAAGAGGGGGAGAGGAGCGAGGCTTCAGGCGGCCGCATAGCTGGACCCTGTTGGACAGGTGAGTGTCTGTTTATTAAAAGTCAGCAGCTACACTTTCTGTTAAAGCCTAATCCTAGTCTAATCCTAAATACCTTCTCTTACAGCAGCTCAGGTGTCACATTTCTTCCTCCGCTCTCCTTCCCCGATTTAAGGAATGTGGAGGGAGGGGCTAAGATACCCCTCTGATGTCCGCCAGCTGGCAGAGGAAGGTCACATGACTGCACATCGCCAGCTACCAGAGGAAGGTCACGTGACCGCACATCACTAACTAGCAGAGGAAGGTCACGTGACCACACATCGGTACTGTGAGAGAAGATATTTAGGATTAGAATTAAAAAATAAAAAATGGACACGGTTCTTTAGATCTTATAAAACACAGGAGATGTCAGTTAGATATAAATGGTATTTTGAAGCCACAGGGAAGAACTGCAGGAGGGGAGAGGTTGGGAGGAGATTGGCTCTCAAACACAGGCTTTGGAACTGACAGGCAGGGAGGGAGAGACTCCGAACAGAGCGCAGGATGACAGAGGCACGTATACTGACCACAGTATCATAGATCAGCAGCCATGATTACCATAGTCAGCATGCAGGGGACACAGGAATAGGCAGGATCAGTGAGGTTTTTTCTAGCATAGAAAGGGACAAATTACATGGCACAAGCACTATGCTATAGATCATGCCCTAAAGGAACAGATGCTTTTTTTTCCCTTTTAGGGTTATAACTTCTTTAATTGAGCAAGCTGACGTTAGAAGCTGATTGGCTACCATGCATAGCTGTACCAGATTTTGCACACTCCAGTTTTAGTAAATCAACCACAATATGTCATATGCCTGGTTGATGCCCCTAAGGCCTTATGTAGAAAAAAAAACTTTCAAACATGTAGTGCAGACAGCTTGGGTTAAAACAGAGTCTAGCATCATTGGTGTAGAGGTGTTTTCTCTCCACCTCACCCTGACTTTATTGTAATTTCTGATACATCCCCTATTAGATTAAGTGCCCCTATACAAACAAAGACTTTAATTTACTAATTGTTGCCAGAATTGGATCAAGAGTGGAGAGGTTCCCCCCCTCCAACATACTTATCACCTTTTTAGCAAAGAAGAGTAGGAGCCCATGAGTGTCATTTTCACCATGGTGGGGACTAGCGTTTAGTGTCACTTTAACGTATAAGTGCACCATTTGTGATGCAAATTAAGTAAAGTGTTACACATGTTTGGTTTATTTAACCACCTCAATACAGGACACTTACACCCCCTTCCTGCCCAGACCAGCTTTTCAGCTTTCAGCGCTCTCACACTTTGAATGACGATTACTCAGTTATGCAACACTGTACCCATATGAAATTTCCGTCTTTTTTTTTCACACAAATAGAGCTTTCTTTTGGTGGTATTTAATCACTAGTGTTTTTTTTTAATCTTTTGTGCTATAAATAAAAAAAGGCCGCAAATTTTGTGAAAAAAAATGCCCTTCTCTTTGTTTCTGTCTTAAAATTTTGCAAATTAGTAATTTTTCTTCATAAATTTTGGCCAAAATTTTACTGCTACATAGCTTTGGTAAAAATAACCCAAATTAGTGTATATTTTTGGTGCCAATCACTGAGAATTGATGATCACACCTGATCAGGCCTTCAGTACATCAGGTGTATCTCATTTCTTGAGACACTAACAAGTCAGGAAAGTACAAATACCCCTCAAATGACCCCATTTTAGAAAGTAGACATTCTAAGGTATTAAGTAAGTAGCATGGTGAGTTTTTTTAAGTCGTAATTTTTTCCCACAATTCTTTGCAAAATTAAGATTTTTTTTTTTTTACAAAATTGTCATATCAGGTTATTTCTCACACACAGCATAGGCATACAACAAATTACACCCCAAAATACATTCTGCTACTCTTCCCGAGTATGGCGATACCACATGTGTGAGACTTTTACACAGCCTGGCCACATGCACAGGCCCAACATTGAAGTAGCACCTTCAGGCGTTCTACGAGCATACATGACACATCTAATTTCTCAAGCACCTATTACATTTTTGAAGGTCCTGGAGCACCAGGACAATTGAATTGCCCACAAAATGACCCCATTTTGGAAAGCAAACACCCCAACATATAATCTATGAGGCATAATGAGTCTTTTGAATGGTTCATTTTTTTGCAGAAAAAGGAAGATTAAGGTCTGGTGTGACCCCTCTGACACCTCCATCCCTAATAGTGCACAAGAAAAATAGCCCTGGGACTTTAGATGAGGTGAGAGAGGTTGAGCCAATGTCCACAGTGAACACTGAGACAAAATCAATTTATTCATTTCAAAATGTTATGTAACTGAGCGGTAACAACAATGATTGTGAGTTACCAGGCATAATAGCCAATGTACACAACACAGATGAACGTAAATATACAAAGATTTATTACAAATGTTATACATCAATGAGCAACAATGAAACTTGAAAATTGCTGGGTCAGTAAGTACACATACAAAATAAGATGGTAAAATGTACATACATGTGGACAGGGAAGTATGTAAACATAATGCAGACATCAATAATACCCAGCGTATGTTTACATACTTCCCTGTCCACATGTATGTACATTTTATCATCTTATTTTGTATGTGTACTTACTGACCCAGCAATTTTCAAGTTTCATTGTTGCTCATTGATGTATAACATTTGTAATAAATTTTTGTATATTTACGTTCATCTGTGTTGTGTACATTGGCTATTATGCCTGGTAACTCACAATCATTGTTGTTACCGCTCAGTTACATAACATTTTGAAATGAATAAATTGATTTTGTCTCAGTGTTCACTGTGGACATTGGCTCAACCTCTCTCACCTCATCTAAAGTCCCAGGGCTATTTTTCTTGTTTTTTTGTGCATTTTTTTGCAGAAGTTTTTGGAAAATGTGTAAAAAAAATGAAAACGCATTTTTTTTACACAAAGTTGTCAGTTTATAAGATATTTCTAATACATAGCATGTACATAGCAAAAATGACACCCTAAAATACATTCTGCTACTTCTCCTGAGTATGGCGATACCACATGTGTGAGACTTTCACACAGCCTGTCCACATACAGAGGCCCAACATTGGAGTAGTACCTTCAGGCGTTCTAGGAGCATAAACTACACATCTCATTTCATTCCTACCAATGCCACTTTTGAATGCCCTGGAGCACCAGGACAGTGGAATTACCCACATTTTGGAAAGCAAACACCCCAACATATATTCTTTGAGGCATGGGCTGCAGATAGGTACTCGGGTACTCTGATGGGCTGCAAATATGTACTCGGGTACTCTGATGGTACTCTGGTAACTTGATGAGCTACAGACAGGTACGCGGGAACTCTGATGGGCTGGTGACAGGTACTCGGTTACTCTAATGGGCTGGTGACAGGTACTCGGTTACTCTGATGGGCTGGTGACAGGTGCTCAGATACTCTGATGGGCTACAGATAGGTATTTGGGTACTCTGGGCTGGTGACTGGTATTTGGGTAATCTGAAGGGCAGTGACAGGTACTTGGTACTCATATGAACTGTGACAGGTACTCAGGTGGACTGTGACAGGTACTCGGGTACTCAGATGAACTGTGACAGGTACTCAGATGGACTGCAACAGGTAATCAAGTACTCGGGTACTCATATGGACTGTGACAGGTACTCATATGGACTGTGACAGGTACTCGGGTACTCATATGGACTGTGACAGGTACTCGGGTACTCATATGGACTGTGACAGGTACTCGGGTGCTCAGATGAACTGTGACAGATACTCGGGTACGCAGATGGACTGTGACCGATACTTTGATGGCTGGTGACAAGTACTTTGATGCGTAATGACAGGTCCTCTTTATTGGGGGGGTGTTGGTGTGTTGGTGTATGTACACTGTAAGCGGTAACAAGATGTTACCGCAATCTCCTTCTCTCACACGATCGGTGTGTGAGGAGGAGAACCCGGTGACATCTTGTTACCGCTCTAGGTTTACATTTAGTGATCGGCTGTGAAAGGATCACAGCCGAACACGTAAACAGCCACCGGCCAATGGCTGTTTACCAATGTCGGTGATTAGCCGTGTTCCCGGGAACACACTGCCACCGATGTGCACGCGCAGTGCGATCACGCGCATGCGCTGTGCAAAGTGAGGCGGTACCATCTGTGATCAGCCGTGACTTCATCATGGCCGATCACATGGTAAACAGCCATGCCCAATGGCTGTTCACCCCCCCTCGGTGGCGAGCAGTGTCTTCGTGACACGCCGCAAATGCCTCAGGTATGATATATGAACAAGGCACATCTTTCTATACTTTGTCCCTGTCTATAGCCAAAGCACTGAGTGTGATTTCTCTCTGCTGCCTTGTTCCTCTGATATCTGCATGTCTCACTTCTGACAGCTTTTCCCAACTCCAAGAGCTAATTGGTGAAGGAGGAGGAGAGCTCTAGCACTCGGCGTGTGATTGAGTCACAGCTATGCATGTTCTCTGTGTACTGTTCGAAGGGAGAGCGTGTCCCTTCCCTCCGTTTGGGACTTACGGAGCAACCCCTGCTTTTCAGAGCTGAGAGAAGCTTTGTAAAGTTTGTGTTGTAGCGCCTTGGGGTTTAGTCAGGGAGCTCCTTGCCAAATCCCTTGTCAGGAGTAGCTACTGTAGTTAATTACTAGCGAGCCATTGACTTCTCCCTACGTTTGGCCTGGTTGTACTTTCCTCTTCTACCACCAGGTGGCCAGCACTTGGAGGTATTAGATTGAGGAGGACAACTCAAGGTCAGGTTATGGGTATATGGGTTATCTCAGCCAATGGGCAGGAATTTTGTTGAATGTCAGGATGAGGTCAGGTGAACCAGGTTCTTGTGTGCCATCCAGGCTGCCATCTGGGTGGGTGTGTGTTGTCTGCCCCGGGCAGCTAGGCCAGAGATTGGGCCTATCACGGGGGCATCAGGCTGCCAGGCCGTATGAGGACCTACCCAGAAGTAAGAGGGCAGCGCAGGGTTGGGACTGTGGCTTGCAGTCCAACCAGAAGTGACGGTTCTGCCGGCCTGAGAACATGTCGTGGTCGGAGGTAGAAGGGAAGCTGTCACCACTATCAAATCGGGGACCCAACCAGCAGAGGTGACGCTTGCAGAGCAGCCTTATGTGTCAAACTAGGGACTGAGCCAGTCAGCAGGGGTTAAGCTTGAAGGTATCCGAAGTGCCAAGCTAGGGACCCAGCAGGAAAGCGTGGGTGACGCTTGAGGGAGATACCACTGCAAAAGTCTTGAGGAGCTCACAGTATTCAGAGTTAGTGAATCAGAGGGTCCAGTGAGAGACCAGGAGCTCCAGGGGCTGAAGAAGTACAAGGCAAAGTTGTAGTACAGCAGAGAGAACTGTTACTTTGAGTTAGGAACTGTTTAAGTACAGTTGCCATAGGAGACAGCAATCCTGCTCGTGCAGAAATGGCACCTTGCTAGGGCGTTTCCCTGTACGGCTGTCCTCCTGTTGAAGTCTCAGAGTCTGTCATTTAAAATTGCAACTACTTAAGGGTGTCCTGGCCCTAACCCTCTTTCCCATGCAAAATATAAAAAAGACTGTCAAAGAAATAAAACTTCTTTTACATCAAAGAAGTGTCTGGTGCCCAATGACTTTCACCATCTTTGCATCCACTATTGGAGGATGTCGGCTATCTTTGGCCTTGAAGGTTCCCATTAGGCTGAAAGAGGTCAGAGATTCTGCTACAGTGTTATAGAAGGTTGTAGAGAAGAGTGCTGTGCAATGCTCCACTCCTCTCTCCTACTGGCCTGGTGGCAGGGGAGGGAGGAGAAGGGAGCTGAGCGGTGACGTCAACGGCTGTGGCTCTCGGAAGTGGGAACAGGATACCTGTCAAAGACATGTATCCGCTCCCCCCTCCCCCTCGAAAGGTGCCAAAAGTGGCACCGGGGGAAAGGATACAAATGAGTGGAAGTTCCACTTTTGGGTAGAAGTTCCACTTTTGGGTGGAACTCTGCTTTAAACGTAGATCTTAAGATCTTCTCTAAAATCCTAGACAATTGTTTATCAACACACATGACATCTCTAATCAACAAAGACCAAGTGGGCTTTATACAGGGTAGGGATGCCAGAGATAATACCCTGAAAGCCCTAAATTTACATTATTGGATGACCAAAACCAATCTAATCAACAAAGAACAAGTGGGCTTTATACAGGGTAGGGATGCCAGAGATAATACCCTGAAAGCCCTAAATTTACATTATTGGATGACCAAAACCAATCAGAAAGGGTGCTTTCTATCCTTAGATGTGGAGAAGGCATTTGATAGAGTGTCCTGGGACTATATGAAAGCGGTTTTGGAAAGAATAGGCTTAGGACAGAGAATGTTCAATTTCATCTTCGCACTATACTCCTCGCCATCTGCCAAAGTCTGAGTTAACGGCCACCTATCAAATGCCTTCCCCTTCTCAAAAGGAACTAGACAGGGATGTCCTCTCTCACCCCTACTTTACGTAATCTCTCTTGAACTTTTATTACACTGCATTAGAATGAATGAAAGCATTACAGGGATTGATGTTGCAGGCCATACACACAAGATAGCAGCATTTGCGGATGACATATTACTTTTCTTAACTAACCCCAAAACTACCATCCCTACCTTGCTAAAATAATTTGAATACAAATATCTATCCAATCTACAAATTAATTTGTCTAAGTCGTATGCCCTAAATATAACTACCACCAACTGAAGTGACTGACTGTAAAGCTGAATTTCCCTTCTCATGGAAGACACAGTCTATTACTTATCTGGGTATAAAGTTACCTAGATGTCCAGATGATTTGTATAGACTTAACTATATACTCATACTAAAAAATATCCAACAAGACCACCTGAATTGGCATAAAGGCAGATTCTTTTGGTTTGATAGGGCCGCCATAATAAAAATGAACATCTTACCTCGCATCCTATATGTTCTGTAGACAATCCCAATTCGACTCCTGAAAGCTTTCTTTGCTTTGTACAGGAGGGCTTGTACACTTTTTGTTTGGGGCCATAAACGTCCCATACTCCGGTATGAGATACTCACATTACTTAAACTAAAAGGTGGCATTGGTCTACCAGACATATACAAATACTACATAGCTTGTCACCTTACAAGAATAGCTGACTGAAATCTACATTCAAAAACTAAAGCATGGATTCAAATAGAAAATGCAGGAGCTCAGACACCCCTACAATTAATAGCTTGGCTACCGACCACACATACAGTAAAACGCCATAAAGACCACCCAAGTATAGGTCCATCCCTTCAATGCTTACAACTCATTAACAATAACCTAAAACTGACCTTTTATCCAGGCCCACTGTTCCCCATCAGACATAATCCTAACTTCAGGCTAGACCCCTCTTCCCATTTACAAAATAAAGGATAGCCATATGAACAGACCCCAGAGCTGAACATTTTTTTTTCAAAAAGTTTTCCTAATCCAATACGAAACACTCCAGGATAAAATGCTTGAGTATGTCCTTTCTGGACATACGTTAAGTTAAGACACATTTTCAACTACCCAAATCTCTATACCAATCTGGGGAGATAACACACGCCATTCAAAGCCCTTTGTGCTAGATCTTCCCCACAATCACATGTAGTGTCCTCCATGTATGCCCTACTATATTCAAACCAAGAGGTGAAATCCAGCAGACCATGTTTAAAATGGGAACTAAATCTTAAACTTTTTTACAGAACAAAAATACATAACATTCGCAAAGGTTCAGTAAACGTCACAGTCCAAGAATCAGGATACAAACAACTGGCAAGCTGGTACCTTACACCCATACAATTAAGTAAATTCTCCCACACATCATCCACACCTCTCTGCTGGAGATGTGGAACTGAATGCAGCACCCTAGTACATATCTGGTGGTCATGTTCTTTTGGAAAGAGATACACAAAATTATAACAAAGATTACCACATACACACTAGACTTTAAACCTGCACAATTTCCTCTACACCACTCCTCGATTCCACACTTAATATACCACAAATCCCTGGTCCTGCATCTTGTAAATGTAGCTAAAAGATGCATCCTGTTGAAATGGAACTCATCTACCCCACCAATAGTAACCGATTGGATACACTATATACATCAAACAGCTGAAATGGAAGAGCTGATACGTATAATGAAAAACAACCCTACCAAATTTAGTAAAACCTGGGCATGTTGGATCCACTACTCAAATTTTTTACACAGAGATCTTCCTACCTAGCTGCCCAAATATTCTTTACAAGATATACCGACAAACCAATCTTTAATCACCCAAGTTTTTCTCTTTCTCCATCCCATAACCCCTTTGTACTTCAATAATGAAACCCTTACACCCCTTTGTTATAACTTATCTAATACAATTAGACCTACCAAATTTGAATCCTCTTTCAAACATAAAATGGCTTAAGAGTTAATATTCTAAATGCATTACTAATAGGTATTAAGTTAATACAGCTTCTTTAAAAATAAGAAAGTATCGAACACAGTGTGATGATCGACCATGCTCCCACCTGGACACAGTATGCTGCCATAGGGGTGTCCGAAAGTGCCAGTAGCATGACCAATATCACCAATATGTTATGAAAGTATATGATGAATATTATTTGTTCAATTTTGAAATACCCCTCTTGTTATACACATTGTTTATGCCAAGCTTAGCATTCTTGCATGTATTTTATTACTGACAAAAGCTTGGAAATGCTATATTAGACTGCTTGTAAATTCTGTTTTCTATCTTGCTTTGAAAATTTCCAATAAAAACTAAATAAAAAAAACAAAACAAAAAGATGTATAAATTATATTAGGAATGTTTTCTGCATTTTTTTAACAAAGGTGTATTTATTTGAAGCAGATATCAAACAGAGAACAGAACTGAATAAATCAACAGTCAAAAGATTTGTCTGTAGGTCATTAACCGCCTAAGCACTGGTTCACACTGCCGCAACATTGTCACATGACCCATTGCGACTCACTAACAGCAATGGAACCATTCTAATCGGTGCAACTCAAGTCACTCCAACTTCAATATGACTTGCATTGACTTCTGTTAAAGAAGTCCTAAGCAAGTTGCGCAGGGATGTCTGCTTCAAAGTTGCGCTGCTGTGAACCGGCACTAAGGGTAAAACAAATCTTAATGCCAAAGCAAGGAAATAAATCGATACAATGCATCTCTCTCCTCCATTCCTTTCAGAGAAAACATGGGGGGCGGGCTTCACAGTAACTGATCACTGTGGTAGCCAATCAGAGGCTATCACAATGATCTTGTCACCCAGAATCGGGTGTTCTGGGTCCCGATCGTTCGTTCAGGGCTCTTGGCGAGACCACGGTCTCTGTGCTGGGGTGCGCCCCCCAGCACAAAGGGAAATATGCAAATATGCGGTCCCATGGAAAAACGCCCAGTCTAGTGGAGCCGCATATTTTTAGGGTGTCATCAAGGGATTAAAGAGGTTTTTTTTTTTGTTTTTTTTTGACCACTTGGACTTACCATACCAATTGGTCCACATCTTTCAAGATGTGCTTGCTTTGTGGTATCTACCTATAGAGGAAGCAAATAGCATTTCTTATGTGGCATTTGATTGGGTTATTTGAATCATTTCACTGATGGTTGGTGCTTGAGAGTGTTTCAAGTGTCTAGTGACAGATGAGCTGCTTAACTGGCCTGCCTGAAGTCCAGACCTTTCACCAATTAAAAGTATTTGGCATGTCTTGAAATAAAAAATACAACAAAGACAGGACTGTTGAGCAGTTAGAATTCTCTATCAGGCAAGAATAGCAGAACATTGTTAAAAGAAGGGGAAATTTTGCACCGTGGTAAACATGACCCTGTCCCAGCCATTAATTTCAAAATTACCTTATTTTTTCTGAAGATATATAATTTCTCGGTTAGAGCCCTTGTTCACATTGATGCGATTTGGCATGCATGCAATTGCTGGCAATGGCAGCGTTCGAATCGATGTGACGCCGCATTTGTGGGGCCGCACCTTTTCACAAAAGTAGTTTCTATACTACTTTTGGCGATTTGTGGGTGCGATTTCCATTGACATCTGTGCAGAAACCCTCACAGATGTCTCTGAAATTGCCCCCGAAGTCGGTACTGACACACGGGAATGAAATTGTGCAAGTTCAGCTGAACTCGCACAATTTCATTCCCGCAATCAGTGTGAACCTAGGCTAAACATGTGATATATTTTTTTATTGTGAATAACACATAGCTCTATGAGATTTGCAAATCATTGCATTCTGTTTCTATGTAGATTTTACAGCGTTCCAACTTTTTTGGAATATATACATATAATAAAACTCTGATACATCTGCATCTACTTTAGCATAATATTTCATGTGTTGTTAATACTATTCCAAAGGTGTTGATGATCAAAGAAAATTATATTATTTAAGTTTATGTTGTATTCCTTTTCAGCTGTATGAAGGCAATATGAGGCAATATCATGTGATAAATGGTACTTTTCTTTAAGACACCCAGAGTGTGACCACTTAACTTTGTTACACCTATGGTTTGGGAAGGTCCTATATCTATGTCTTTTTGTGATCAAAGTTATCTATAGAATAATTGTCATATTAACATCATTCATAGCAGTCTGCTAGCCATGTTCAGTAATACTCATGAGAATTGGTTCCAGTAGTTTTTATTGAGATTTTAGGAAAGCACGACATATGCTAAGGAGCTTCAACTTCAAAAACATAAAAATGATCTATAACAAACCGATAACAATAGTAATAGGGGAGGAGAAATAGAACTGATCCATGCCACACAACACAGGGGATTATCATGTGAAACAACATTAGGGGAATTGCTTGCAATACAACCTTTCTTAAAAAGCACAAACCGTTTTGCACATATTTAAAAAATAATTTTCAGCCTGAACATTACACAAAACCCCCAAACATTATATATTTTCTGAAAGCAGAGAATGAAAAGTGGTAGTTCCAATTTGCTACATCACATGTCATTACCCCAAAGGTCTAGGGAATGCAACATTTCAGTAAAAAAAAACACACTAAAGTGAATTTTAGGGAAAAAGAGGGAATAAACTACTCAAATTGTTGATAAAAACTAAAGGACAAAGTAGCACCGAGTAAATAGCTATCCAACTTAAGGTTGGACATGTTGGATAGCTATTTACTCTGTGGTACTTTTGTGTGCACCAGAAAATAGTGACACACTTCAGTACCCTATATTTTCTATAGGCAATGCTTCAAAAGCCCGCATAGATATCAGTTTATTGTTACAGAGGAGGTTACACAGTTACATAGTTAGTAAGGTTGAATAAAGACACCAGTCCATCCAGTTCAACCTGAGTGAGTACACCCTCACATCAGTCCCTACCCTCAAGAAACCCACAATCCAAGGTCCCCAGCTCACATTCATATACTAGGGCCAATTTTGGACGGAAGCCAATTAACCTACCAGCATGTCTTTGGAGTGTGGGAGGAATCGGAGTACCCGGAGGAAACCCACGCAGGCACAGGGAGATCATGCAAACTCCAGGCAGGTAGTGTCGTGGTTGGGATTCGAACAAGCAACCCTTTTTACTGCTAGGTGAGAGTGCTACCCACTACACCACTGTGCCGCCCAAGGTCTTGTGTTGGAATGATTGCTCTCCCTCTGACATGCAAGGAGATATGTAACGTGTATTGCAATGAACGTTTTCACGTGTAGGTGCCCCGATGCATGCATTTTAAATTTGTATATGTGGGGTGGGGGCCTCGAAAAAAAAAATTTTGGGCGTGATTTTATGTGCTTTTTTTTTTCTTTTTTCTCAAGTTTTTTCACATCGGGGACAAAAAGTCCAATGTGTGATGTTTTTTAGGTGATAGGTTCTTTTTAATGAGACATGCAGGGTCTAAAAAAAAAACCTAAAGGCAGGAGTCCGCCTGTCAGTTTCACACACAATCCCAGTGGCTGCAGCCTTTGGATTGTGTGTGAAACCCCCCTGCTGTCAGGTCTGTACGGCGTATGGATCAGGCAGCTAAAGGGTTAAGCTGTGGTTGGCCTAAACACTGTTATTTGTAATTACCTTACTAGACATTAATTAATGTAATGTGTCAATTTATTTCACATTGATTGCATTGATCACATGTAATAAAATATGCAGCAGTAAGTCATTACATCTGTTACATTAGGATGCAGTAACAAGGCCAGGGAATTGGAGTTATATTAATATTTAACTCTTCACTGGTTGCTTACGCCATTGGTATCTTCCCAGAGCTATTTCATTCTTATTAACAAATTACGAGCTTTCCTGTGTTCAGTCAGCCCTAACTACACAGTAATCTGCAGCCACTTGAAACCTTTCTCTCTACTTGTTTTCCTGTCAGCTCATCAGTTTTTCCGTTCACATTTTGTATTTGTATACTTTATTTGCCATTCCTTTGGCTTGAAACACTAAATCCCAGTTTACCCATAAATTAAAAATCTATCATACTTTGTGTTCTGCATGCGTGGTTGAAAAATTAATAAGGAAAAATGGTTTTCTATTCATTTTTTCTGCTCCAGTAGATTTGTAATAAGTCGGCAAACAGAGTATCCATATCATAAAAAAGTGCAAATGGACTTCTATGTGAGACTTGGTTCAGCCTGTGTGATTACAGCTTTTAAGTGGTAGAATTGTTTAGTCATGCATTTTTTATCTGTCTTGTGACAATATGTTAAATATGTGTTTCTCAAGTTTATTATATAATACACATTTGTAGCATGAGCATACATTGTCTTGATTTCCAGTACCCTGGTAGTAAACTGCACATGCAAGCATATACATAATAAATAGACTTATTTCACTTGATGCTGATATATTTTTTAAAACTTTTGCTTCTGGAGCCAATGTATTTATTTTTATTTTACACACATGCTATTTTTTTTCCTTTTAAGGTGAAAACATATTTAATCCCCCAAAACCATATTTTCTGAAAGCAGTAGACCCACAGAATAAAACATTCATTTTTAATGAAGCACCAAAAACCTGTTCCCTCCCTGCTCCAAAGGGAGGAAGGGCAGCAAGGAAAAGAGAGGGAGAAGAGTTGAGACAATTAACAGCCTAACATTTTTTTTTTTTGTAAATTCTCAGTTTCCATGACTGCACCAGGTATTTTAGCACCCTAGCCTTACCCTTTTCTATAAAGTTCTATGAAGCATGTGTGCAGTTTCTATTGTTTTATTTATTTATTTATTTGTTTGTTTTCCTTCTGTTTATTGCACAATAGAGAGAGTTGCAGTTTCATATCAGAAATTATTAGATGCAAAAATGGTATATTGGTGTGCATCAACAAATGAGGCATACTTTATTCAATAAACATTTTAAAAAATAATACCAATAAACCTATTTAAACCAATAAATGGCTGTCATGTTTTGTGCATTGGTAGCCAAGTTGAAGTAAAATATACATTTGCTATACATCAAGTTGAAGCATCACACAGTAAGTACTTGTGGTGCAAAACAAGTACTATATCCTGGTAGAGCTCAGAGTACAGTCAAAGTTACACCAAATATCCCAGATTTTGTGGTATTTACGAGGACACCCCTGTTGTATATTATGTTTTCCTAAGGGATAATTTGATTTATGAAGTGCAGCCATTGGGCTATAGAAGGTGAAGAAGCTTGCATCCACTTAACTTCTTGGAGCCAAGCATATGCAAAAATGCGGCCCTACTGCACTGTGTTTTTTTTCCGTGGGGCCACATATTTGTGTATCTCCCTTTGTGCTGGGAGCATGCAGCATGATTCACTCCCAGCACAGAGACCAGGTTCCCACTGAGATGCCATGGGCCCTGTACTAACGATCACTCTGATATCCTTGGATTGGCTATAACAGTGATCAGTCACTGTGAAGCACGGCCTGTATTTTCTTTCTCTCTGGAAATGGAGGAGAGTCCTGTCCTGGCAGAGAGAGCAAAAAAAGTGTTTAAAAAATACAATAAAAATAATAATAAAAAAAAAAAAAAAAAAATGGATCAAGGTTTGATCTAGGTCAGAGCCAAGGTTAGTGTTTGGTCAGGGTCAGTATTTTTCTCGTTTTCATTTTTTTTTTTGCAAATTGGTGTTAGTGTGTTTTAGGTAGCATACAATGAAAACACACTATTGGGCTGTGCTATGGGTACTAACAACATACATATATGTGGTATCGCAGCGATCGTCAGGGGCAGGACAATTTTATTTTGGGCTGTTCTTTGGTGAAAGGTTATGGTGGTAGCAAGAAATATACAGCTATGTTAAAAAAAATAAATTAAAAAAATGTTTTTTTTTTTTTTTTCTATTTTGAGACAGTTTTCTCTTAATAATAAAATAAGTCCAGGAGATATCCATTACCATTACCACCAAATAAAAGCCCAATTTGTCCTGAAAAAGAACAAGGTATAATCCACCTGGATGCACCAAGTAGTTGTGATGATATGTACGGTTTTACTAACATGTCAAAGTTGTTAAATTGTGCTTTGGTATTAAGATTTGTTTTACCCTTAGGTGCAAAAAGGTTAAAGTGATTGTGAGGGTTTGTTTTTTAAAAAAAAATAACAAACATATCTTACCTCCACTGCGCAGCTCGTTTTGCACAGAATGGCCTCAAACCTGCTCTTCTGGGGTCCCCCTTTGGCTCTCGCGGCTCCTCCCCGCATCAGATAACCCCCTCGGGGAAGCTCTGCCTGCATCATTGGATTTGATTGACGGCAGCAGAACCAATGGCTGAGCTGCTATCAATCTGTCCAATCAAGAGCCGAGAACCCCGGCAGAGAGACAGCGTGTCCCCAGTGGGTCAAGTTCCAGGGCTCAGGTAAGTAAAACGGGGAGGGGGGGGTGTTGGGGGGGCATAGAATGCATTAAGGTGAAAAAAACACGAAGGTTTACAACCCCTTTTAAGCACTATCATTTTTCAAACCTTAAAATAGGGTTTCTCTCAACAATATTCTAGAGTACCTATGCCATACTTCCAATAATCTTAGTAAACAAACCTCTGGGGTGAGCGGAATAGGAGTCGAGAGCGGGAAAGAAAGCAAGTCTGTTACTTGGATACTTGGATTGGTTACTGGGATATAACTGGCAGGTCCAGATTAGATGCTCCAAATCTGGTCTTGGTTGGACACATCCTAATCAGGCCACAAAATATGCAATTTTCTTTCCTGCAACCTGTGAAAACACTGTGTTGGTGGGGGAATCCCTTCCACGTGGGTAATCATTCCTGCTGGGAGAACTGTGTGGTTACTGATAGCAGCTATAGCCTCTGGCAATAATTGTGTGCTAAAAATCCAACATGCTGACTGTACGCAGGACGATCGATGGATCAACTTGGGTACAATCAGCCTTCTTATATATATTTTGAATCTCACAGGTCCAACCATAGCCGGCTTTAGACAATTAGATGTAGTGATTTGTTGCATAGTGAACAGTTGGGTAGATAAGTCTAGTGTTTATTATCTGCAGGGGATACTGTAGGGCAGGACAAATTTGCTTTAAATCTAGGAGCCAGCTAAAAAAGTTTGGAGCCAGGTTTTTTTTAACTAACAAAGCTTTTTGGTTTACCATGTAACATGTTTCCAAAGGTGAACTTAAACTTTAACCCTTTTACTGCCAGAGCTGCTTTTGCATTTTTTGCACACCTGTTTAAAAAAATAATTTTAAGCCTGAAGATTACATAAAACTCCCAAGATCTTTTCTGAAAGCAGACACCCTAGAGAATAAAATAGTGGTAGTTTCAATTTTGTATGTCACACAATATTTACTACAAATGCTCAGGAAAGACAGCATTTCAGTAAAAAAAATTCATACACGTTAAAAGGGGCACAGGGGGTTGCACCGAGTTAAATTGATTGTAAAGTCTTGTTTTTTTTTTTTTTTTTTAAATAACAAACATGTCATACTTACCTCCCCTGTGCAGTTGGTTTTGCACAGAGCAGCCCAGATCCTCCTCTTCTCGGGTCCCTCTTTGCTGCTCCTCGCCCCTCCCTTCTATCAAGTGCCCCCACAGTCAGCAGCTTCCTGTGGGGGCACTGGAGCCGAGTCACAGCTCTGTGTGTCCATTCAGCCGACCCTGATTGGCTGACTGACTTTGATTGACAGCCGCGGGAGCCAATGGCATCGCTGCTGTGTCTCAGCCAATCAGGAGAAGTGTCCCAGATGGCTTAGACATTTGTGGACATCGCTGGAGAGAGATGGGACTCAGGTAAGTATTAGGGGCTGCTGGGGTGGCTTCTACACACAAAAAGGTTTTTTTATCTTAATGCATTAAGATAAAAAAAAAACCTTCTGCCTTTACAACTCCTTGAAATTTGCGTGCACCCGTGAAATGGTGACTAACTTCAGTACTCTATATTTTCCATAGGCAACCCCTTAAAAGCCCCCTATGTGCCATCAGTTTAGTGTTACGAAGGAAGTCTGGTACTAGAATTTATGCTCTCATTCCAGCCTGCGCAGCAATATGTAACAAGTGTATCACAATCAATTTGTATCCTACTGGGACCATGAGCCACACTCAGCTCTGAGCAATTTCAGGGTCAGTACTGTCCCAGGTAAAATACTAGGTAAAACATTTGGAAAAGCCTTCTCTGACTTTCTTAGCAACAGGCTGTTATGGTGTGTCCATCACACCCCCCCACGCTCTATAATCTCATTTTACCATTGGTCCATCCTTTAGGTTATGCCTTGTGGCATTGGTGAAATATGTTATCTCTCCAAATGAGTCCTCTCTACCCAATTATCGACTATCCAAAATGTATTCCCTTTAGTCCCTTTAGGAGTCTCAGGATCTGGGGCTGTTTCGAACACGGAATACCACAATCGTCTTACTGGCAGCCATGGAGTCCTCTCCTCCAAAACTCACTGATTTAGTCTCTTGTGACCATCTATGAATCTAAAATCTTCATTTGCAGAAAGTGATGTTATATAAATTTGGGCTCATACACAGAAGGTGTTCTCAAAGCCAAAGCATTTTGCTGAGTAGTACCCCATGGAGGAGGAATGCTACAAAAAACGGGTTTCCCTGGCTGTTGACCTAACAATTTCCTACTTGAATAAAACCTTTGGGGTCCTGGTGGATGAGGTCCTGGTCTTTAAAGATGTCATGAATGAAAGGCCTTCTTTGTGGCAGCTATTCCTCTGGTAGGAGTAACTCTGTGGTGGAAATTTACCAAGCCTTCAAAGTTTGGGCAAAACAGAAGCAGTAATAATGGACATCCCTGTTTGGTCCCATTTTCAATAATAATAGGAGAGGAAGTAGCATAAGGGGTTCTAACCTGTGTCGAAGGAGATGAGCAGAGATGTTTATTTGCCTGTAGAAAGTGGTCTTTAAAGCCTATATATTCAAGCGTGGCTAAAAGGAAAGGCCAGCCAAGCCTATCAAAGGCTTTTTCTGCATCAATACATAAAAGCAAGGCTTGCGACATCCTTATTAACAACATCTACCGAGTCAATGAATCTCCTAGTATTGACTCCTACCTAGCTGAATGGGATAAAACCAATCTTTGTGGATTGGAATGGCGAGTATCTCATATTATTTGAGGTTTAGGAGTGTGTCTATGGGAATGTTTGATCATTCATCCAGAAGCACATTTGTGAGGTCAGGCACTGATGTTGGACGAACAAGCCTGGCTCGCAGTCTCTGCTCTAATTCAGCTCAAAGGTATTCTATCAGGTTGAGGTCAGGACTCTGTGCAGGCCAGTCAAGTTCCTCTACCTCAAACTTGCTCATCTATGACTTTATGGACCTTGCTTTGTGCACTGGTCCAAATCATTTAGTGGAGGGGGGATTATGGTGTGGGGCTGTTTTTCAGGGGTTGGGCCTGGCCCCTTAGTTCCAGTAAAGAGAACTCCTAAGACGTCAGCATACCAAGACATTTTGGACAATTTCATGCTCCCAACTTTGTGGGAACAGTTTGGGGCATGGCCCCTTCCTGTTCCAACGTGACTGCACACCAGTGCACAAAGTAAGGTCCAAAAAAACATGGATGAGCGAGTTTGGGGTAGAGGAATTTGACTCCAAACTTTACTATCTGGGAGGGATATGATTGTACCTGGCCATGTTTATCCTTAACGCCTGAGGTGAGCTCGTTCGGGCAGGTTTTTTCTTTAAGTTTATTGGCTAGAACAGGGTAAGCCTTATTGCCTTTTTCATAGTAAACTCCTTGGTACTCGGCTGATCACAGATCAGAGTAAAGGGCCAATTAGGGCCCTTTACCATGTGATCAGCTGTCAGCCAATGACAGCTGATCACATGATGTACACAGAAGTTTTTTTTTCCTCACGCTGATAGCGTGAGGTAGAATCAAATAAAACCAATTGCCTGCTTCTGTAAGAGGGACATTGGTCCCGCACAGTGAGCACCAGTGCTGCTAATTAGTGCCCACCAGTGCTGCTAACCAGTGCCATCTATCAGTGCCCATCAGTGCTGCCAATCAGTGCCACCTATCAGTGCCCATCAGTGCAGCCTCATCAGTGCACATCAATGAAGGCGAAAAATTACCTGTTTGGAAAATTTTATAACAAACTATGAAAACTGTTTTTTTGTTTTTTTTTCATTTTTAATTTTTCTAAATTTTCTGTCTTTTTTGTTCAGCAAACAATAAAAAAAATATACAGTGATTAATTACCACCAAAAGAAAACTCTGTGTGGGATAAAAATGTAATATGGGTACAGTGTAGCATGACCGCTCAATTTTCATTCAAAGTGTGACAGCGCTGCAAGTTGAAAATTGGCCTGGCTTCCTAAAGGGGGATACACCATTATCCCAATTATCCATTTTTGAATCAATCTGTACAAAAGATCCATTTGCTAAAGGTACAATTTCATCACTTTATAATCAATTATATGGAGTAGCAAATCTTAATAGACCCTCTTACGTTCAGAGGTGGGAGGAGGACCTGGGACGAACTTTAGAAGACACGGACTGGTCTAACATATGGCTCACATCTAAGTCATCTTCACCCAACATCTTAGCACTGGAGACAAATTATAAAGTCCTAACTCGCTGGTACCTTGTACCCGCTAGAGTGGCAAAATATTCACCTAATACCTCAGCTCTTTGTTTTCGAGGATGCCCAGAAATATTCACACATTTACACATATGGTGGACGTGCCCAGTAATCCAAACCTTCTGGAAGGAAGTCTTCGTGATTGCATCTAAAATATTTAAAAAAATAATACAACCAGATCCTTATATAACTTTACTTAATCTAAAACCGGAATGGTTAACACTCTCTCAATTCAAACTTATGATCCAACTAACAACGGCTGCAAAACAAACAGTGGCCAAGGCATGGAAATCTCCTACATTGGTACTAGCAGAAACAATTCACAGAATGAATAATACAATGTCCCATGCTAAGATGGTAGCCATCGATCAAAATCAAATTCCAAAATTTGAAAAACTTTGGCATCCTTGGATAAAACAACAGTTCCTGTCAAACTTCAATGACTCTGTCCTGTTGCCATGGTAGCAGATTAAATGACTTACAGAGACACCCATTCTAAGGCTTCAAAGAGAACTAAAAAGAATAATAAACTGACGAGCGGGACAACCTTGTGGACCATACCTCTGCCTTTCTACCCTTTTTCTTCTTTCTCTTTCCTTTTCTCCACCTTATGATTAAAGCTCATTATCAGAATTTATTTGACCTATATACACTCTACCTGTAAACAATATGTATAGTAGGTATAAATCATTTAAATACCTACAAAAGTAACTAAGGAAATGATATATATCTTTAATTTAGGTTTACGTGAACCCAATGTTTAATATTTGAAATTTCATGATATTTACCTATATAAACCCTACTGTAAAACAATGAGCTTACTTTATAGATCCTTGTAAACTTACTTTATGTATCTTTATAATATTGTATACTCAATAAACTTCTTTTGACAAGGAAAATTGGCCTGGCAGGGAATGGGTATATGTGCCCGGTAAGCAAGTGGGTAATGAGGGAAAAGAGAAAAAAAATGTGTGTGTGTGTATATATATATATATATATATATATATATATATATATATATATATATATATATAAAACGAAAAATTGAATACTCACCTTTCCGAAATTTTCCTTTCCTGGTGCCTACCCATGGTTGGTCGAGGGCGGGGTGCCTACCCCACCCTCGACCAACCCACAGGACCACGTAGCTCTATAAAAAAAAGTTACTCCCCCCTCAGGTATTCTTGTAACTAGTCTTCAGAACCTTAAGGAATATTGAAGGGGGGGTGTATGCTGCCATGGGTAGGCACCAGGAAAGGAAAATTACAGAAAGGTGAGTATTCAATTTTCAGTTTTCCTGGTGCCTCCATGGCAGCATACCAATGGTAAATAACTCGCTCACAGGGTGCAATAATAAATTTTAATGGGTTTACAGAACTGATAGTTCTAAGGCCCTTTTCCCAAAGTCTCAGGAAGTGAGGACCGCCGGATCTAGGCTATAGTGGGACATGAAGGTGTTGAAGGTTGACCAAATTGCAAATTGTCTCAGGGGAGACCCGAGCCAAAGCTGCCTAAGAAGAAGCCATTCCCCGCATTGAGTGAGCATTTACCGCATTTGGGATTGGGAGACCACTAGCCCAATGCACTTTCTGGATTAGTTTCACGATCCAGCTGGCCAGGGTCGTCTTGGAGGCCGCCATTCCTTTCCTTGCGCCATTGGGAATAACAAATAGTCGTTGATCCTTGCGGAATTGTTGTGTCAGCTCCAAGTAGCGCCTCAGGGACCTGGCCACATCCAATTCATCTAGTTTTGAGGAGGTTGGATCTTCTCCGAAGGCTGGGAGAACCCATTCCTGATTGAGATGGTAGACTGAGGGTACCTTCGGGACAAACTAATGAATAGACTGCAGAACTACCCTGTCTGGGAAAAATGTGACGTAGGGTTCCTGTGCGCCTAGAGCTTGAATTTCCGACACTCTGCGCCCTGATGTGATGGCGATCAGAAAGGTTGTTTTCCAGGTAATGTCCTTCAATGCACATTCTTCAGTGGGTGCTAAGGGTGGGCTGGCTAAGGCGTTGAGGACAACTGTCAGATCCCATTTGGGGTAAAGAGTCTTCCTGGGAGGACATAACCTAAGGACTAGTTTCAGGAAACGGTCTACGAGGGGATTTAGTGCCCAGCGTGTGTCTGGTAAAGCTGATAAGGCCGAAACCTGAACCTTAAGTCCAGGCGTGACTGCAGAAAGAGTAAAATATTATGTACCCCAGGATCCAGTGAATCCAAATTGCTGGATTCTGCCAGCTGGGTGAATTTTTTTCCATACCCTGTAGTAGGTGGCATTGGTAGATGACGTCCTGGCTTGTAGTAATGTTTGGATAACCTTATGTGAGCACCCTAAGTCGCCCAGTCTCTTCCGCTCAATTTCCAGGCCTTCAAGTCCAGGATCTCCAGATGCGGGTGAAAGAAGTTGCCTTGAGATAGGAGGTTGTCCGTGTGGGGAAGCGGAAGTGGGTCGCACAGAGCCATTTTGACTAAGAGCGGAAACCACGGTCTCCTCGGCCAGTATGGGATGACCGCCAGGATAGTGACTTTCTCCGATGTTAGGCACTGGAGGAACCTCAGTATCAGAGGAACCGGAGGGAATGCATACCCATTCTGGAAGTTCCAGGGCTGGATTAGGGCATCCACCCCTGCTGACCTTGTAGATGGGAATCTCGTGAAAAACAGAGGAGTTTTCGCGTTGAGCGGGGAAGCAAAAAAATCTATCTGGGGAGTACCCCACTGTTGGCATATCCAACAGAAAACTTGAGGATCCAGTGACTATTCGATGTTGCTGCTGAAGGACCTTGAAAGGTGATCGGCTAGCTGATTCTCGGGGGCTAGAATGTAAGCGACCCACAGATCGACTAAATTGTTCTCAGCTCAAGATATAATTGGGGCTACCTCGCTGGTTAGGGACCTGCTCTGCGTCCCCCTTGGTTTTGAACATAGGCCGCTGCTGCTCGGTTGTCCATCCGGAGCAGTATGGACTTGCCCTTGAGAAGAGGAGCTAAATGTAAAATTGCAATCCATGCTGCCCTTAGCACTAGCATGTTGGAAATCATCCCTTCCGCCTTGATTCACCATCTCCCTTGCACTAGTGGTTCTGGTAGTGTGCCCCCCATCCTAATTGACTTGCATCCGATGTAAGGACGTACCATGAGATGGGCCCCAGGGAATGATGAACTAGAAGGTTGGGTGATCTTGTCCAGCACCAGAAGATGGATTTCATGGAAAAGGTGATGATTATTAATTGTCCCAAGTGCTTCCTTCTCCACTGCGCCTGAAAACCCATCTGGAAATCTCGCAGATGCCACCTGGCCCATTTCACCATTGGTATGCAAGATGAAAGGGACCCTAGGAGGCTCAGACAGTTTGATGCTGGCATGGAGCGGCTCCCTAACGCCTGCTTCACCTTCTGTATCAACATCTGGATCTTCTCTGGTGGGAGTGACACAGCCTTCTCCGGGGTGTTGAATAAGGCTTCCAGGTATGTCATTTTTTGTGTAGGCGTCAATTGAGTCCCTCTGTGTTGTGACAGGATTAGAATGTCGTCTAAGTAGTAAGTAGTGCAGGACCCTAACCCCTTTCTCCCAGAGGAGAGCAAGGATGGCCACTAAAACTTTGGTAAAAGTTCTGGGGGCTGATGAAATTCCAAATGGGAGGAATTGGAACTGGAGGCGCAGATCGCCCACTTTGAACCTGAGAAAAGGTTGGAAATGATGGTGGATGGGGATGTGAAGGTACGCATCTTGGAGATCTATAGAGACCATCCAATCTCCTGGTTGCACTGACAGGATGACTGTGTTCAGGGATTCCATTTTGAAATGCTCTACCTGAATGTAATTGTTTAACCTCTTTAGATCCAGTATGGGTCTCCAACCTCCTGATTTTTTGGGCACTAAAAAGATTGGGGAATAGAACCCTGAGTGTCTCTCCGAGTCGGGTACTGGCAGAACTGCCCGTTGATGAAGAAGTATTTGGATATACTGAAAGAGAACCTGCTTCTTTTCCTTGGAGGTCGGAATCTTGGTGGGTTGGAAAGAAAAAGGTGGAGGACGGCTTCTGAATTTCCATAAATGCCGGGCCTTACCGGGCCGGTATGTTCTGGCATCCCTAGATCTTTGCTGGGTGACTGGTCGCGAATCGAATTTCCTTCTCCTATTCCTATCCTGGGGAATTAGGCCACTCTTGCCACCTGTGACTCTAGTAATGGCTGTATCCATTTTCTCGCCGAACAGGGCCTTACCATCATATGGAATGCAACACCAGGATTGTTTTGACGATGGGTCCGCTGACCATGGTTTTAGCCATAACACCCTTCTGGCTGTAATGGAGTACAGCATGGCCCCGGAGGAACACCTCAGGATATCGATGGCTGCTTCTACCATAAAATCAGAGGCTAGCTTCATCTCATCCAGTGCTTTAATGATTTCGTCTGCACCTAAACCTCGCCTGAGCCGTCTCGATATTATCTGACCATTCTCTGGTGGCTCTGGAGATTGAAGACAGCGCCACTGCTGGTTTGCAGGCTCCCCCTGTTGCCTGATAAACTTTTTTAAGATCTGAGTTGATCCTGTGATCCAGGGGATCCCTGAAGGAGACTGCATCTTCTAAAGGCAACATTGTGTTTCTGGGTAATCTCATGACTGATGCGTCCACAGTCGGAACAGAATCAAAGAGCTGTGCATCTGCCTCCACCAGCGGGTAAAGTTTGAGAAACCGATTGTAGGTGACAGGTCTCTTGTCCACTTTCCGCCACTCATGCGTAACTACCCCCTTAATTTCATCCATCAAAGGGAAGTTTGAAACTTTCTTTGTCAGGTGAGGAAAATATTTTTTAGTTTTGGACGGAGGTTCCGGATCTTCCGCCCACTGAATTGCATCTTTAACTGCGATAACAAATGGATCCACTAAAGCGAAATCATAGGTTGATGAATTCTCTTCGGCTGTAACTGATTCGTCTTCTGAATTAGCCTCCGAACTGGGTCGGAGAAAAGGCGTCTCCACCGCTCTCTCCTCCACAGGTGGAACTGACTGCTCCTGGGATAGGGCTAATTCCCGGATGGAATCTTTGATCAGATCTTTAATTGAGTCTATGGACCCCTGCTTGTCCACTGTGGCTTCCAGGAGGCACTGACTACATGCCAATTTTCCCGGGAGGGCTCACAGACCCAGCAGGCCTTCTTCCCTGGATGTGTCGACCTGCCCTGGGAGTCATGCCTGCTTGAGGTACGTTGGGTGACCTCCAACTGCTAAGGGAAGCATGAGCAGAGGATGAGTGCGAATGGCCAGAGCTTCTGTGACCTTTTGAGCTATCGTCAGAATCTCTGTGGGAAGATCTGCGAGATGAATCTTGGTGCGGGCTGTGGGAATAAAAGAACAAAGGGATATTTCCATGTGCCCCAAAAAAAGCTCTTTTAAATGAAGAAACTTACTTGTTTGATGCAGCCCTTACCTAGTGGTATGTTGAGGATCTTTATTTTTATGCGGCATTGTGACATCAGAGACAGCTAGGTATAGAAAAGCGATAACATTAACCAACCGCATACACACACACACACTATATATATATATATATATATATATATATATATATATATATATATATATATATATATATTTACACACACACATCCATATATAGATCTCTCTATATATATATATATATATATATATATATATATATATACACATTTCTACCTTGGCCAGGCTCCATAACAGTATCTCACAAATTCTGTAAATAATTTATTATATCTTTTCATGTGACAACACTGAAGAAATTACACTTTGCTACAATGTAAAGTAGTGAGTGCACAGCTTGTATAACAGTGTAAATTAGCTGGCCCCTCAAAATAACTCAACACACAGGCTATAATGTCTAAACCGCTGGCAACAAAAGTGAGTACACCCCTAAGTGAAATTGTCCAAATTTGACCCAAAGTGTCAATATTCTGTGTGGCCACCATTATTTTCCAGCACTGCCTTGATCCTCTTGGGCATGGAGTTCACCAGAGCTTCACAGGTTGTCACTGGAGTCCTCTTCCACTCCTCCATGATGACATCATGGAGCTGGTGGATGTTAGGGACCTTGCGCTCGCCCACCTTCCATTTGAGGATGCCCGACAGATGCTCAATAGGGTTTAGGTCTGGAGACCTGCTTGGCCAGTCCATCACCTTTACCCTCATCTTCTTTAGCAAGGCAGTGGTCGTCTTTGAGGCGTGTTTGCGGTCATTGTCATGTTAGAATACTACCCTGCAGCCCAGTCTCCAAAGGGAGGGGGGATCATGCTTTGCTTCAGAATCTCACAGTACATGTTGGCCTTCATGGTTCCTTCAATGACCTGAAGCTCCCTAGTGCAGACAGCACTCATGCAGCCCCAGACCATGACACGCCCACCACCATGCTTGGCTGTAAAGGTATAAACAGAAAATATATTCTCCTGCGCTGCTGCGGAGGGCCCTAGTACAGATGGTAGTATTTCCTGGTAGTGGACTGATTATGCATACCCTGCCAACTAGGGGAAGTCCGGAATGCTATGTAGAAAAGGAACAGAAAGGCTTGTGGCCTGATGCATGAATCATAATAAAAAGTTTTTTGTAAACAAATGAGTTTATACAAAGGTAGATAATACTATGTATTCATAAAAATGAAAATAATAATAAATAACAATATTGTCACTAGATAAAATGATGTGAAGTGATACCCATGCAAGGGATAAAATTAATGCTTGACTGTAGGCAAGACACACTTGTCTTTGTACTCCTCACCTGGTTGCTGCCACGCACGCTTGACACCATCTAAACCAAATAAGTTTATCTTGGTCTCAACAGACCATGGGACATGGTTGCAGTAATCCATGTCCTTAGTCTGCTTGTGTTCAGCAAACTGCAGGCTTTCTTGTGCATCATCTTTAAAAGAGGCTTCCTTCTGGGACTACAGCCATGCAGACCAATTTGATGCAGTGTGCAGCGTATGGTCTGAGCACTGACAGGCTGAGCCCCCACCCCTTCAACCTCTGCAGCAATGCTGGCAGTACTCATACATCTATTTCCCAAAGACAACCTCTCGATATGACGCTGAGCACGCGCACTCAACCTTTTTGGTGGACCATGGCGAGGCCTGTTCTGAGTGCAAATTGTGCTGTTAAACCGCTGCATAGTCTTGCAGCTTAGTTTCAGGGTCTTGGCAATCATTTTATAGCCTAGGCCATCTTTATGTAGATCAACAATTCTTTTTTTTTTTCAGATCCTCAGAGAGTTCTTTGCCATGAGGTGCTATGTTGAACTTCCAGTGAGCAGTATAAGAGAGTGAGAGCGATAACACCAAACCTAACACACCTTCTCCCCATTCACGCCTGAGACCTTGTAACACTAACAAGTCACATGACACCGGAAAGGGAAAATGGCTAATTGGGCCCAATTTGGACATTTTCACTTGGGGTTGTACTCATTTTTGTTTAGACATTAATGGCTCTGTGTTGAGTCATTTTGAGGGGGCAGCAAATTTACACTGTTTTACATGCTGTACACTAACTACTTTATATTGTAGCAAAATGTAATTTCTTCAGTGTTGTCACATGAAAAGATATAATAAAATATTTACAAAAATGTAAGGGGTGTAATCACTTTTGTGAGATACTGTATATTATATGTACACAGATATATCTTTTCACTACACATATTATCTCAGTGGGATGACATGCTTGGTGGCCCATTGCTGACATCTTCCTCATTAACAGACCCACAATAGATATGGTCCATCACAAGCTTAAAATATAAAAGGCAGCATTTTCACACAGTAAAAAACCCATCCACTTCATTATAATTTGAACTTTTGTGCGTTGCAGATTTGTTCATTTTTATCAGGCTGTTGAAAAAAAATGCTTTTATCTGTGTTACTGCTGCTAAAAAGGCATTTTGCTTTTCTTTGAGTTCTGCTGGAAGGTGTCACTTAACAAAAAAGTATGGTCACCTCTGTTAGAACCCCTCAATATATATTATGAAAGATTTTTGAAAGAACATAGCTGCTTTTCAGCTAACCGCTGTTCTGTATATTTTTTTTTCCCCCTTCAAGTAGCTTTTTGCGTTAATGCTTAATGCGTTTATTGCCTTTTCATTATTGTTTGTTAGGGAAGAAAAGAGGGTTATACTGTTTTTGTTCTAATAAGAGGGCTATAATGCTGCCTAAAGGAGTTTGGACACTAGAGCTCTTTGGACATTAGAGCTGTAAATAGAGTTGTTAGCCAGATGTCACTCCTCCCACTTTAATCATTCTCCAATCGTATGCTAGTCTCTTGGAAGAATGTATCTCCCCCCCCCCCTCCTCTCTCTCCCTTTCCCTCTCCCACCTTCTCTTACTGCAGAACCAGAAAACGCATTTCTTGTAGTTTTACATAGGTATGCTGGTTCGCAGCATTCAGTGCCTTGCAAAAGTATTCTCCCCCTTGGCTTTTTCCCTATTTTGTTACATTACAGCCTTTAGTTCAATGTTTTTATTTTTTTTATTTTTAATCTTATATGTGATGGATCAGAACCCAATAGTCTAAGTTGGTGAAGTAAAATTAGAAAAATATATACATAAAACTATTTTTCTGAAATAAAAAGCTGGTATTTGGCACGTGAGTATGTATTCACCCCCTTTGTTATGAAGCCCATAAAAAGCTCTTGTGCAACCAATTACCTTCAGAAGTCACATAATTAGTGAAATTATGTCCACCTGTGTGCAGTCTAAGTGTCACATGATCTGCCATTACATATACACACCTTTCTGAAAGGCCCCGGAGGCTGCAACACCTAAGCAAGAGGCACCACTAACCAAACACTGCCATGAAGACCAAGGAACTCTCCAAACAAGTAAGGGACAATGTTGTTGAGAAGTACAAGTCAGGGTTAGGTTATAAAAAAAAATCCAAATCTTTGGTGATCCCTAGGAGCACCATCAAATCTATCATAACCAAATGGAAAGAATATGTCACAACAGAAAACCTGCCAAGAGACGGCCGCACACCAAGGAGGGCATTAATCAGAGAGACAGCACAGAGACCTAAGGTAACCCTTGAGGAGCTGCAGAGTTCCACGGCAGAGACTGGAGTATCTGTACATAAGACGATAATAAGCTGTACGCTCTATAGAGTTGGACTTAATGGCAGAGTGGCCAGAAGAAAGCCATTACTTTCAACAAAAAATAAAACGGCACGTGTTTGAGTTTGCAAAAAGGCATGTGGGAGACTCCCAAAATGTATGGAGGAAGATGTCCTGGTCTGATGAGACTAAACTTGAACTTTTTGGCCATCAAAGAAAACGCTATGTCTGGTGCAAACCCATCACATCACCCATAGAAAACACCATCCCCACAATGAAACATGGTGGAGGCAGCATCATGCTGTGGGGATGTTTTTCAGCAGTCAGGACTGGGAAACTGTTCAGAGTTGACAGAAAGATGGATGGTGCTAAATACAGAGATATTCTTGAGTAAAACCTGTACCACTTTGTGTGTGATGTGAGGCTAGGACAGAGGTTCACCTTCCAGCAGGACAATGACCCCAAACACACTGCTAAAGCAACACTTGAGTGGTTTAAGGGGAAACATGTAAATGTGTTAGAATGGCCAAGTCAAAGCCCAGACCTCAATCCAATAGAAAATCTGTGGTCAGACTTAGATTGCTGTTCACAAGTGCAAACCAACCAACTTGAAGGAAATGGAACAGTTTTGCAAGGAGGAATGGGCAAAAATCGCAGTGGTAAGATGTGGCAAGCTCATAGAGACTTATCCATAGCGACTTGGAGCTGTGATAGCCACAAAAGGTGGCTTTACAAAGTAGTGACTTTAGGGGGGGTGAATAGTTATGCACATTGACTTTTTCTGTTATTTTTTCCTATTTGTTGTTTGCTTCACAAGAAAAAGAAAACATCTTCAAAGTTGTGGGCATGTTCTGTAAATTAAATGATGCAAATCCACAAACCAGCCATGTTAATTCCAGATTGTGAGGCAACAAAACATGAAAAATGCCAAGGGGGTGAATACTTTTGCAAGGCACTGCAGCTTTGGAGGATGTACCCGGGCCCAGCTATGTTGAAGATGCTGAGCTGGCCTGAATTGTGACTCTAGGGTTACTGGGCTTTGCTTGGTGTGCTCTCTAGACACTCAGCATACAGTGTAAGTTAGCCACAGGGTACCCTTTATAGGTCCTAGGCTGCAAAACACCCAGTAGTGGAACAACGGCCCTAAAGACTCTTTAGTTATTATGCCCATTGGAAGATGTGAAAATAGTCTGAATCCTGCTCTGGCACAGCCTGTGCATGTGCCTCACCATCCACTTGGCCATATTAGCTCCCCTGCTTCTGCTTCTGAAGCTAGTTGTAAATACCGCTTTTGAGACCTGCACTCTTACACACTTGCAGTATTTTGGATCATATGTACAAAGTGAGTGGTCAGGCTAGCCCTGCCTGCAGCTCCTGATCCACTTACAGCTTTGTGGCAGCTTGTAATTCCTCTGCCCAAGAGTCTGATGCTGACTGCCTGGACAGTTGCCCCCTACTAAAGTTCTCATGCCCCTTGGGGTTTTCCTAACCTCCCCGAAGTTTCATACCTTTCTCTGCATTATCTGGGAGAGGACTTTCTGTAACCGTGTCAGACTTCATGGATACATTTTCTTCTTGGTAGCGGGGGGACACAAGTGTGTTTAATTTCATTCTTCTTCAGATTTTGCCAACAACTGCAACTGTCTATGTACAAGTTTGTGTCTCAGGAGCCCTAGACTGATAATATTACTCTTATGCTTAAGGTTACCATCTCTGTCCTTGACACAACATGTACATGCCGAGACCTGGAGCAACCTGTATCTGCCTCATAATCATACTGAACAAACTAGTTGGGGACCATAAAACATATAAAAAACTTAATAGGATATCCCAAGGCAAAACTAAAAATAGGAGTAGAGGAATGGATTAAAAAAAGACAAAAATAAAGGAATTTTGGATAAAAAAAGAGGCTAGATATATTAATGTTAAAGCTCCACATACACCAGTAATATACCAAATACCCAGAATCCCTAAAAATAGGGATAAACCACCAGGTCGCCCGATCATCAGCCGCATCAATTTGTTGTATGCAAGGGTTGTGAAGTACTTAGATTTCTCCAGCCACTGGCAGCCAACGGGATAGCATTATTGAAGGATATTAAAGACACTATAGTATCATTGCAAGATGTTGAAATGGGGGAATCTACTATATTGGCCACAGTGGACGTAGAGACCTTAGACACATATATAAAACAGAGCGATGCAATGGCAGCATTAAAAGGGGCCCTAGAAGGACAGACTGACCTAAAGAAATCACAGAGAGTTCCTTTTGGAAGGTCTATCTATGGCTATGTGTAACAATTATTTCTGGCACCAAAATTTAGTTTAACAAAATAAGGAGTGTGGCCATGGGGACTTAATATGCGCCCAGAGTGGCAAATATATTTTTAAACAAATGGGAGGAGGAGTTTATCTTTACAACGTAGGCCCCAGCTTAAATTTTATTGGAGATTCATAGACCATTTTGAAAGTATGGGAGGGTAAACAAGAAGACTTGGTAGAATGTCTTAGCCATTTAAATAACAACCTGTCTGAGATTAAACTCTCAGGGGAATGGAGTCATGCAGTGATCTGTTTCCTAGGTTTGGAAATCTTTAAACATAATAATAAACTTAAGACTAAAACATATTTCAAAACAGTTGATAAAAATGGCAACATATTCACTAAAAGTTGCCACCATCCCAGTTAGGTGAGAGCTATACCTAAAGGCCAGTTTGTACGAATTAAAAGGAATTGTGATGATGCAAATGATTACATAGCCCAAACAGACAAGTTGATATAAAGGTTTAAAGAAAAGGGATATAACGAAAGCTAACTAGTAAAGGTCAGAAATTAAGTGAACATGTTGGAAAGGGGACTTGCTGTAACCAAAAAGTAAAAATAATGAAATTCAGGATATCACATGTATTACAGGATTTTATTTGCAATATAAAAGCATAGAAACAAGCTGCTGATGATGATAAAAATGATTGGCCTATTTTTCTGAGGGATAATTGCTTGAATAAAATACTCCCTAAAAGACCACAATTTATATACAACAGAGCTCCCCTGATTGAGGAATATAATATCAAAAAACGTATTGGACCCTCCTAAAAGGGCTAAAACGTTTTTAGGGAGAAATGGGTTTTTTACATGTGGAAGATGCAAATCCTCAAAGAATAAGAAAGATTGAAACTTTCACATCCTTGGACGGGAAGGAGTATAAAATAAATGAATTGATTACCTGTAGAACCAGATTTGTGACCTATATTCTAATTTGCCCATGTGGGCTAAGATACATAGGGAGAACAACAAGATGTTTGAATCTTGAATAGGAGAACATGTTAACAATATCCGAAAGGGATTCACACATCATAGTGTGTCCTATGATAGGATAAAGCATAATAGGGATCCCATAGGGGTAGTGACATGCAAAAGCAAATCTCAGAGTGAGACTCAGTGGATACATTGCCCTAATACTTTGCCCAACCCCCCCCCCCCCGGTTTAAACAAGGACATAGACCTACATTGTTTTATTAACAACTTTTAGACCAGATCTAATTGAGTAATTGTTGACATTCAAAGTGTGGAGTATGGGTAAATGGATTGAATTAAATTGGGAAAGTTAATATTGTTTGACCACATAATAGGGATCTTTTTAAAATCAATTATGTGGTTGTTCAACATTAGGATACGATACAACCTTTTAAGGATGTTGTATTTTAGTTGAGGTTTTAAATGTATTTAATCAATTGTACGGTATAAAGAAGGCTATAGTATTATGTTTGTATATTAAAATGTTTTTTTTTTTTTACAAACAAGAACAACAGAGCTGTAATCGTTACATCAGGTACACGTAGTCATTCATTTGACCGCAGAGGCATCAATAGATATCACATTTCTCAAACAACGCACAGAAACACTTTAAATATATTCTACACATAGTATCTGTCGTGCCGGGTCTAATTGAGTGTAAACAGTGGTGTCTCTGTCATAAGGTTTTGGAGGGTAGTCCTTGGACTGTTTACACATGAGTGTCTGGTAAACCAAAGCAAGCCTTCCTGGGTCCCTAACGCCCCAAACGGGATCATACTGTGAAAGGGAGGGGGCGGTTGTAGCCGTAATGAGTGTTTAGTATATTAAGCCTTCAGCAATAGGCCTTAAGATATATGAGTTCATCTACATAATACCTGTAAGTTGGCCCTACCTGTTAAGGTTGGTATAGTAGTTAGAGTAGGAGTAAATATTCTCCTCGTAATGTGTGTGTGGGGGGGCAGCATGTCAAATAAGGGATGTGTAAGAAAGGGTAGGTGTGGGGGACGGAGATTATATCTTTGTAGAGGATGAAAATCGTATGTGAGGAATGTTTATTTGTTTCCAGTACTTGGTTAAATTATGCGTTGCGTTAGAGATCTTGAAAATCCGAGGAATCTCGGAAGTGTAGCCAGCAGGCCCATGTTTTCTGATATTTCGTCGGGTTCTCCTTAGCTTGGTGGATTAAGTTTTCCATTTCCGCTATTTTCTCTACATGCTGCAGCCAGTGGGTAATTTTGGGGGGATTTGTGCTTCTCCACAGGACAGGAATACATTGTTTAGCGGCATTGATGAGGTGTAGTTTGAGGGATTTCTTATACGCTGAGTGTGGTATAGATGTACGATGTAGCAGGTATTGGGCTGGAGAAAAGTCTGGGGTATAAGTAGTGATTCGGGTAATTGCATTGTGGACTTTCTTCCAGAATGGTTTTATGTGTGGGAAATCCCACCAAATATGGAGCAGGGTGCCCAATGTTGAGTTACATCTCCAACAAAGTAGGGAGACACTAGGGTGGTATGTGTGAATTCGCTCCGGTGTGCGGTACCAACGCAAGTAGTTTTTATAGCTGTTTTCCTGTGCTGAGATGTTAATGGATCCCTTATGAATGTGATCATATATGCATTCCCATTCGTCTTTGGATAGGTCCAAAATAAGTTCCCTTTCCCATCTTTGGCTGACCGAGTTGGATTTAGGATCCTTTTTATCGAACAGGAGGGAGTATACCAATGAAATTAAGTATCTCTGTGGTTCCGTCCAGGCACAGAGTGCTTCAAAGGGGGTGTAGTCTCTAGACCATTGTGTAAGAGGATCAGCGCTATTCAAGAAGTGTCTAACTTGTAAGAATTTGTAGAAGGGAATATTACGTTCTGGGAAACGAGAGGATAGGGTAGCGTATGTGTTGAGGTCATTGTTTTGAAAAAAGTGTTGTGCTCTGAGTGGCGGTTCGGAGTGTGGGTGAGATATGTTACCCTCCGAGAAACCAGGAAGGAAGTCAGGGTTTGGATCTAGTGGGGTCATTGGACCTGGTGAGGGCTCAGCTCCAGCATGTTACATGCTGCTTTACAAATGCAAGTAGCATGGGGCCTGTAAGTGGGTGTGTAGAGTTTGCCTTGGGGATTGATTTGAAGTCAATCCGAGGTAAGTGGGAAAGTGGTACTTGCGCAATGGATTCCTCGATCGTAATCCAGTCTTTAGTAGGTCTGTAATATGCCATTCAAATATTCTGGTAAGGTGACAGGACCAGTGATATCTGTGTATATCAGGGAGTCCTAGCCCTCCTTTCGACTTGGGGAGGGTCATTTTTTCCCAGCTTAGTTTCGGAGAGTTGGAAGCCCAAATGAAATTTCTGCATAGTCGTCTGTAATTCGTAAAGAAAGATAGGTGGAGTTTGATTGGGACTGTCTGAATGAGGTATAGGATCCTGGGCAGAACGTTCATTTTTAAGATAGCTATTCGGCCAAACCATGAAAAGTGCCCCGAATTCCATTTGTGGAGGTCCTGCTGGATAGATTTGACTATAAATAAGTAATTCCTATCGTAAAGTTCAGATAGTTTTGCAGGGATTTGGATACCTTGGTACGTAAAGGCGCGTGGTTCCCATCCAAAAGGGAAGTTTGTCTGACATTGTGAGACCAAGATTGAAGGGAGAGAGATGTTTAGGGCTTTTTTATTTTGCAAAATGTATTTGTAGGTTAGAAATCGAGTTGAAGAGGGCGAAGTACCTAGGCAGATTAGGAATGGTGGTTATGGGATCAGAGAGGAAGAGAAGAATATTGCCCCTGTATGCTGCAATTTTGCAGTGTTTGTTTTGGATGTCAATGCCTTTAATGTCTGGGTTAGTCCTTATTTTGCGTAACAGAGGTTCCAGAGTGAGCACAAAAAGGAGGGGGGAGATGGGGCATCCCTGACGTGTGCCGTTTGAGATGGAGAAGCTGTTCGACAGGTGCCTGTTGACTCTGATTCTGGCTGTGGGAGTAGAATATAGTGCCATTATCAATTGAAGTAAATCTGCAGGAAATCCCATAGCCTGTAATGTGGCCGACATGTAGTCCCATGCTACTCTGTCAAATGCTTTCTTTGCGTCGAGGGAAAGGAAAAAGCCCTATTTGGAGGTAGTTGTGAGCCAGTGGTGAATGTTGATAGCCTTTATGGTATTATCCCTGGCTTCCCGTCCAGGGATAAATCCTACCTGATCCAAAGAGATCAGTCTGGGGAGTAGGGGCAGTATGCAATTGGCAAGGACTTTAGCGTAAAGTTTCATGTCCACATTTAAGAGGCATATGGGTCGGTAGTTGGATTCTATTGTGACATCTTTGCCTGGTTTAGGTATGAGCATTATGTGGGCTTCAAGAATGTCTTTATTAGCTTGGGGAGATGAAGATAAAGAGTTAAAAGCCTTGGTGAAGTGACACCCGCTATTATTGTCCCTCCTGTCCTGACAATCCTGGTCTTTGCATTGGTGAATGTTTTGAACGCTATCATGCACTAGTTGAGTATTAGCGTAGGGTACAGCATTGCACAAACTAGGCACACTTTCACAGGGTCTCCCAAGATGCCATCGCATTTTGAGAGACCCGAACCTGGAACCGGTTACAGTTATAAAAGTTAGTTACAAAAAAAAGTGTAAAAAAAAAAAATATATTTATATATAAAATTAAAAAAAAAAATAGTTGTCGTTTTATTGTTCTCTCTCTCTCTATTCTCTATCTATTGTTCTGCTCTTTTTTACTGTATTCTTTTCTGCAATGTTTTATTGTTATTATGTTTTATCATGTTTGCTTTTCAGGTATGCAATTTTTTATACTTTACCGTTTACTGTGTTTTATTGTTAACCATTTTTTTGTCTTCAGGTACACCATTCACAACTTTGAGTGGTTATACCAGAATGATGCCTGCAGGTTTAGGTATCATCTTGGTATCATTCTTTTCAGCCAGCGGTCATCTTTCATGTAAAAGCAATCCTAGCGGCTAATTAGCCTCTAGACTGCTTTTACAAGCAGTGGGAGGGAATGCCCCCCCCCAACCGTCTTCCGTGTTTTTCTCTGGCTCTCCTGTCTCAACAGGGAACCTGAGAATGCAGCCGGTGATTCAGCCAGCTGACCATAGAGCTGATCAGAGACCAGAGTGGCTCCAAACATCTCTATGGCCTAAGAAACCGGAAGCTACGAGCATTTCATGACTTAGATTTCGCCGGATGTAAACAGCGTCATTGGGAAATTAGGAAAGCATTTTATCACACCAATCTTGGTGTGGTCAGATGCTTTGAGGGCAGAGGAGAGATCTAAGGTCTAATAGACCCCACTTTTTTCAAAAAAGAGTGCCTGTCACTACCTATTGCTATCATAGGGGATATTTACATTCCCTGAGATAACAATAAAAATGATTAAAAAAAAAAAAAAATTAAAGGAACAGTTTAAAAATAAGATAAAAAAGCAAAAAAATAATAAAGAAAAAAAAAAAAGCACCCCTGTCCCCCCCCTGCTCTCGCGCTAAGGCGAATGCAAGAGTTGGTTTGGCGTCAAATGTAAACAGCAATTGCACCATGCATGTGAGGTATCACCGCGAAGGTCAGATCGAGGGCAATAATTTTAGCAGTAGACCTCCTCTGTAAATCTAAAGTGGTAACCTGTAAAGGCTTTTAAAAATGTATTTATTTTGTTGCCACTGCACGTTTGTGCGCAATTTTAAAGCATGTCATGTTTGGTATCCATTTACTCGGCCTAAGATCATCTTTTTTATTTCATCAAACATTTGGGCAATATAGTGTGTTTTAGTGCATTAACATTTACAAAAAGTGTGTTTTTTCCCCAAAAAATGCGTTTGAAAAATCGCTGCGCAAATACTGTGTGAAAAAAAAATGAAACACCCACCATTTTAATCTGTAGGGCATTTGCTTTAAAAAAATATATAATGTTTGGGGGTTCAAAGTAATTTTCTTGCAAAAAAGAAAAAAAAATTTTCATGTAAACAAAAAGTGTCAGAAAGGGCTTTGTCTTCAAGTGGTTAGAAGAGTGGGTGATGTGTGACATAAGCTTCTAAATGTTGTGCATAAAATGCCAGGACAGTTCAACCCCCCCCCCCAAATGACCCCATTTTGGAAAGTAGACACCCCAAGCTATTTGCTGAGAGGCATGGCGAGTCCATGGAATATTTTATATTGTGACACAAGTTGCGGGAAAGAGACAATTTTTTTTTTTTTTTTTGCACAAAGTTGTCACTAAATGATATATTGCTCAAACATGCCATGGGAATATGTGAAATTACACCCCAAAATACATTCTGTTGCTTCTCCTGAGTACGGGGATACCACACGTGTGAGACTTTTTGGGAGCCTAGCCGCGTACGGGACCCCGAAATCCAAGCACCGCCTTCAGGCTTTCTAAGGGCGTACATTTTTGATTTCACTCTTCACTGCCTATCACAGTTTCGGAGGCAATGGAATGCCCAGGTAGCACAAACCCCCCCCCAAATGACCCCATTTTGGAAAGTAGACACCCTAAGCTATTTGCTGAGAGGTATAGTGAGTATTTTGCAAACCTCACTTTTTGTCACAAAGTTTTGAAAATTGAAAAAAGAAAAAAAAAATGTTTTTTCTTGTCTTTCTTCATTTTCAAAAACAAATGAGAGCTGCAAAATACGCACCATGCCTCTCAGCAAATAGCATGGAGTGTCTACTTTCCAAAATGGGGTCATTTGGGGGGGGGGGGGGTTTGTGCCACCTGGGCATTCCATAGCCTCCGAAACTGTGATAGGCAGTGAAGAGTGAATTCAAAAATTTACACACTTAGAAATCCTGAAGGCAGAGATTGGTTTTCGGGGTCCCGTACGCGGCTAGGCTCCCAAAAAGTCCCACACATGTGGTATCCCCGTACTCGGGAGAAGCAGCTGAATGTATTTTGGGGTGCAATTCCACATATGCCCATGGCCTGTGTGAGCAATATATCATTTAGTGACAACTTTTTGTAATTTTTTTTTTTTTTTTGTCATTATTCAATCACTTGGGACAAAAAAAAATAATATTCAATGGGCTCAACATGCCTCTCAGTAATTTCCTTGGGGTGTCTACTTTCCAAAATGGGGTCATCTCAAGAAATGACATAGGCAGTCATAAACTAAAAGCTGTGTAAATTAGCTTGTAGACGCTATAACTTTTGCGCAAACCAATAAATATACGCTTATTGACATTTTTTTTACCAAAGGCACGTGGCCGAATACATTTTGGCCTAAATGTATGACTAAAATTGAGTTTATTGGATTTTTTTTATAACAAAAATTAGAAAATATCATTTTTTTTCCAAATTTTCGGTCTTTTTCCGTTTATAGCGCAAAAAATAAAAACGGTAGAGGTGATCAAATACCATCAAAAGAAAGCTCTATTTGTGGGAAGAAAAGGACGCAAATTTCGTTTGGGTACAGCATTGCATGACCACGCAATTAGCAGTTAAAGCGACGCACTGCCAAATTGGAAAAAGTGCTCTGGTCGGGAAGGGGGTAAATCCTTCCGGGGCTGAAATGGTTAAGTATTACCTTGGGGATATGCAGACTAGAATACTGCAATCACTGAGCAGCAAATTATATCACCTGTGATGTATTTCAGTTATCTTGCAAACCAGACCTGTTTGTGGGTTGCAAGGACAGGAGTTGAGAACCACTACCCTACATGCTCAGACCTGACCTTTTTACCTTTGATCTATTTGAAGAATTTATTTGGGTTTGTCTTATTCTTTTTTGCAGTCTGACATTTGTTTTTAACTTATTGGGGCATTGATTTCCTTTTTCCATATTCTGTTATATTCTTATAGTTGGTACATTTCTGATGATGGTACCCCTTGAATAGTTTACACTAATTATCTCATAGATTTCCTACTATATACAGGTAGTCCAGGGTTTCATTTTGTCAAGACAAATTCCTGACTCTCCACACCCATATTCAGATTTTACACTCCAAGTTTATTCCATATGCCTAGTCCCACTCTAGACTATTGCAACTTAACATTCTTGCTGCATGGGACAAGAAGGCACATTGATTTAGAAGAAAGGGAAAATTTGGGACTTTGAATGAGATGTGTGAGAGCAAAAAACAAGTACATTACATGATCGAAGAAGTTTTATTAATAAAAATGCATTGGACCTGGTGCATAGCAGGTATGACGAGCTGATGGGCATAAAATACATATAAACAATATACATTATTGCACAAGCTTAAAATCCAAGGAACATTGTAATATACAAATATGATTAAGTAAAAAACTGCATTAATAAGCTTAACGCGTTTCGTGAATTTGTTCCATTTTTTCAGAAGCAATTGCAGAATTCATGTCTATAAATAATATATATCCAAAATTACCTCAATGAATTGAACAAGGATGCAAGGGAAGGAAAAAACCCAAACACCCCAAATTACTTACTTCACAGCTCTAAAAAAAAGGTCATATAATGCTAAAGCCTGCCGGTAAATGAAGGCCGGGACATATCCCCCCCGGGAGCTGGGGGGGGGGGGGGGGCGTCAAACTGCAGGCAGCCAAGGCGGAGAACACCACACTCCAGGGAACAGCTCCAATCTGTGTGAAATGTAAAAACAGTATGATCAACAGAAACAGTGTGGTGTAACTAGTCAGGGGCAGAGAGCCCATAAAAAAACAGAAAAGACAGCTGATCATGTAATGTAAACAGAGCCGGTAATCGGCTATTTTTTTTTACTCATGATGATAGCGTGAGGAAAAAAAAAAGCTGATCACTGGCTTCTTTCAGAGGGGCATCGGTCCTGAACATGGAGAGCCTCTGCTGCCTCATATGTGCCCACAAGTGCCACCTATCAGTGCTGCCCATCAGTGCCTCATCATCAGTACTGCCTATCAGTGCTCTTCAGTGCTACCTCATCAGCACACTGATAGGCATTTTGTTTATCAAAAAATGAAAACCCCAGTAGTGATTAAATACCACCAAAAGAAAGCTCTTTTTGTGTGAAAAAAAATGATAAAAATCTCTTGTGGGTATGGTGTTGCAATTGTCATTCAAACTGCGATAGCACTGAAAATTGGCCTGGGCATAAAGGAGGTATACATGCACAGTAGGCAAGTGGTTAAAGCTTTATTAAACCCAAATGCAAACATTTTTTATATTGCAGCATTTTTTTTTTTAGCACATTTATTTTTTCTCCTTATTTTCACCAGGTCATCTTGCCAGTAAATCTGCTGTACTTCAAAAAAAACAGCTATCCTGCTGATATAGCAGTTAGAGGGCTGAGATAAACCATTAGCCGCTGACAGGGGCTTTGTGCAGGGGCTCCTCCATAGCTTCCAGGGTCTCCTGCTCTGCATCTGCTGGTGACTGTGAAGGAGAACGGCCATTTTCCTCACGCCATCTTTGTTTCTTCCCCGCGCCGGCTGCATGAACTATGAGTAAGTCGGTGTGGTGCTTGTGCCCTATTTTTCAGATACAACAAATCTGGTGCTGGTGTGAGAGCAAGGGAGCCGCTCCAAGCGCCACCAGTGCCATCTTGGCTGCAGCCAAGTCCCCTGGCTGGGAAGAAGTCTGTGAGCTTTTGAAGCTGCAGGGGTGTCTTCAGATGTCTTAACATGGTGCAGATTGAGTGGAGGAGGGATCCCTGGTCAGAGTAAGCAGATGATCGACCTGAATGTTGCTTTGAAGTCGTTTAACATCCGGGGAGTCAGCAGAGCTCACTCAGAAAGCCGCCATCCACTGCGCCAGCTGAACACTCCCCTCTGTAAAAAAAAAATGTAAGCGTCTCCTTTAAGTTTGAAAGCCATTGCATGAGCATGCACAATATAAAGCGTGACATGTTGGGTATCTATTTACTCAGCGTAACAACATCTTTTATTTTCCAAAAAATTTGGGTTATATTTTTTTGGGTTTTTTTTGCATTAAAGTTAATTAAAATGTATTTTTTTCCCCCAAAAAACAAAAAAAAATGAAAAAAAAAAGTCAACGGTCTCTGCTAAAAAAAATATATATATATAAAATGTTTGGGGGTTCTAAGTATATTTCTAGCAAAGTCCTGGTTTTAAAGTGGTTAAAAAAAAAAAAAAACCTTTGTGCAGCTCTATCTGTCTCAAAAAATAAAGATAAAAATGTAATTTGGGCACAGTGTTACATGACTGAGTAATTGTCCTTCAAACAGCACTGAAAGCTGAAAAAGGGCCTGGGCCAGAAGGGGGTGAAAGTTTCCAGTCTTGATTTGATTAAACACAAATGCACTTGTTGCAATTTCTGTCACAGGATTATTTAATTTATTTTTTTGTTTTTTTTTTCCCCTCCTGTAGATGAAAGATACTAAATCTGTTGATCAGAAGACAACACTTATCCATTTCTTGGCTGAACTGTGTGAGAAGAAATTTCCTGATGTATTAATATTTGTGGAAGATATCCAAACTGTAGAAAAAGCAAGTAGAGGTATGTACTGTGAAGCAAGATTGATCATTGTGGCCTGTGCCATTATTCATACAAAATACTTATATAGATTTTTTTTTGCTGTAGAGTCAGTCTACAGCCTTTGTTATTTAGGTCTGACTCACCATCTAGAACCATGACTTTCTTAAAGTGGTTATAAAGCCTAAACATTTTTTATCCTAAAGCGAATTTCCACTTGTTTTTCAGTTTATTAAAAGTCTCGGTTCTCTCCCCTGCCTCTCACTGGCATCACTAGTGTGGGCACCCGGCTTGTGACTTCACAGCCAAGTACGCACTGCGCATGCGTGAGTCGCGCTGCACTATGCTGAATGGTCGAGCAATCTTCTGGGACCTGTGACATGTCCCAGAAGATTGCAGGGAGACAGGGGGAGAGGAGGAAATGTCTAGGCGGTGCAGGCGGAAGTGGGAGCTAGGTACCTGTCAAAACTGTTTTTTGTTTTTTTTCATTCTATTTCCTTTTATTTAGTTTTTTTATTTGCATTTACCATCACTTTAGAGCCTACATCATACGCAGGATTAAATTGATAAAACATGCAGCACAGGTTTTCCATGCAGCACAGTTTTTGTCTACTTTTTTTTTTTTTTACTCTGGAGAAGCACAAGAAATGATTCTGAGTTCCAGTCCCTGGAACGTCTGTTAACAGTTATTATAGGTACAACTCATGGTACATTAGCATTATTATGTAAGTATAGTTAAAAAACCAAAAAAATCTACATTGTGAGATTCATATATACTGTGTGTGTGTGTAATATATTACACACAGTGTGATTACCTTACGCATCACTCCTTGAGATAATCTAGCGTCATTCTATGCTATTTTTCTAAACTGAACTATTTCTTCATTTTAATGTAATACATTTTTATTAGTTTGAAAAAAATATGCATAACAAGCAAGTCAAAGTTGAATTGTACATTCAAATTGTTTAAACAGGAAAAAAAAGGATAAATAATTAGTTATTCATATTTATGGGTAAAACTCAACATGTTCAGTAGAAACAATAAGGCAATGTGAACAAGGTGCAACACCGGTTGCTTCTTTATATCATATCAATATTAGAACTACCTTATGATCGCAATATAGGTAAAGGTTGCTCTTAAACTGGAGTATATTTCCAGGGTCAAAAGATGGGACAGTGTACTAGCCAGTAACGTGTTCTTGTTGCAAAATTGTTCCCATACAGCCCACCTATTGTGAAACTTAAAGTGGTGTTCCGGCCGGAATTATACTTTTTAAATAAAAATACCCCTATAATACACAAGCTTAATGTATTCTAGCAAAGTTAGTCTGTAAACTAAGGTCTGTTTTGTTAGTTTATAGCAGTAGTTTGTTATTTTATAAACCTACAGCAGGCCGTGGCCATCTTAAGTGTGGACATCTGAAGCCAGACTGTATTTCTTCCTGGATCTCATCCTTGCAGATCTCACACATGCTCAGTGCAGCACAAGCAGTGTAATAGGTTTCAGGTCAGGTTTCCATAGCAACGGCAGTTTCAGAGGAAGTTGCCGCCCCTTCCCAGAAGGCATTGTAAACAGGAAATGATGCACATATCTCAAAACCAAATGGTTTGGAGGAAATGGTTGGCTGTGAGCCTTCAGGGGACATAAACATAATGTCCTTGTACCACAAGGAACTTTTAAATTCAGCCCACTGGGCCCATGCTACAGTGTAACGTTTAAGGTTGTCTCTGGCTATAAGAGTAAGTTCTTCCATGAGGCAGGTGTTTTCCACTGCCTGTATCCAAGTTTTCAGTGAAGGAGCAGAAGGTTGGCCCCAGATGGCAGGAATGAGGGCTTTGGTGGCGTTCTACAATTATGGAGTGAGGGAGCGCTTATAAGAACTTACTGGGTCCATAGTGTTGTGCAGGAGTATAATCCATGGGTAAAAAAGAACCCATTATTCAATTAACGAGATGAATGACATTTGCCCGGAAGGGTTGAATTACCGGACACGACCACCAGATGTGAGCGTGAAAAGCTGTGTTCCCTCAATTCCTCCAACACAGAGGGGAACTGGAGGGGAACATATTGTGCAGTTTAGCTGGGGTATAGTGTCATCTTGCCAACAGCTTGTAGTTCATTTCAGCCGACTTAGAGGGGATTGAAGATACATGAGTAAGCTGTAATATTTTATCTCTGATCATCAGAAAGGTGAGAGCTAAGGTCGGACTCCCATTTGTTGAGGAATTCCAGATATGAGGGGTTATGAAGCTGGACGAGAGCTTTATAAATCTGTGAAATACAGTGGAGAGGAGGATCTTTATTGAAGAACATATATTCAATCGGTGTTAAATCTTGTGTATTTCGGATTGGGCGAGGTAGAGAACGGAAGAATTGTTGTAACTGTTTGTATCTCCATCGGTCCATGAAAGTGATCTGTTTGGGTCCGAGGATATCCGTTTGAGGTTACACGCTTAAGTGAGATGGTGAAGTAGGAGAGGACCTTTTTCGTAGCTATGTGAATCTTTCAACTGATTGACCACCTCCCCCACTTTGGGGCCAATGGGGACTTCCACTTATGCAGCAGAGTTAGTCATGCTGCAAACATCACCTGCATAAAGATAGCTCTCGTAAAGGGAATTTTCTCCACATCTACACTCAATACTGCCATCAAAAGGTTAAGCTGAAGGATAATAACTGAGATTTTGGAGAACAATCTTGCCACCGCATTCCAGAAGCTGTGGGGGGCAGTACCATAGCATATGGCTTAGAGTGCCGACATGGCCACAGCCTCTTCAGCAGAGATTAGAAGACCCTCCTGAAAATGTAGACATCATGTAAGGAGTGAGATACCACCTTAGGTGGATTTTCTGAGCCATTTCCCAATATGTAGAGCATTTGGAAAACATGAGGTTATGGAGAATAGCCTTTTGCCATTATTGGTGAGAAGTGCTCAACTTTAATTCAGTTTCCTATTTGCATAAGGGTTTGGGTTTATTAAAGACCAAGTTTAGATTGCAACAGGTTGTAAAATAGTGTTATCCCTTTCACTGTGGTATTCAAAGCATTCCAAAAGTTCCATGTCTGAGGAGGGCATGGCGACCACAGGCTAAGATGGCCACTTAGGAATCCAGCTCCGTCCTGCTGCCCAAAATTACGACCCATCCACGAGCCCCAGCGCAGTGTGTATAGCCACAGGTGCCTTTACCTGGCTCCTGGCTCACGGGATGTTCCTCAGAAGGAGAGATGAGCCGCAGCTCCGCAAACTATCTGGATTCTTTGCTCCGATTAAAAAGGAGCCATCACAAAATGGCATCTTGTGGCCGCTGGCGGACTTCTAGCGCAGCCTCCTTCATATTCCCTCAGGCGGATAGGGAGACAGAGGAGGACACAGTTTATCTGTATCCCCTGATACCCGCAGCCTTGTTAAGTCCCACCCAAGGCAAAAATCGGACACAGATGAGACAGAGGGACCCTGCATGGAGGTATGTGGCCCCTCTACAACACCAAGCATTGTGACCTCTGACCTTTTTGCCTCCTTTCCCACAGTGGGGCAGCAAGGTCTGACATTGTCATGGAAGACATGCTTCTATCCCTCCGCTCTTCACTACAAGCTGATATGTTCCCTTGTTTTAAGAAATACGCAGTGGATGTTCAAGATCTGGGAGATAGGGTGAACCACTTAGAGGAGACTATGGGCACATGCTTAAAATCCTATAAAGATATAGTCAAAGTCCCTCAGCCCATAAGGAAGAAATCACATGGCTAAAGTCTAAAGTTGCGGAAATGGAGGATCGCTCCAGATGCAACAACCTGAAGATTAGAGGGGTCCCTGAGTCCATGCAGCCATCACAACTTCCCCACTATGAACCTCTTCCAAGCACCAGCACCGTCACTGTCACAGGCCGACCTCACGGTCGACAGGATCCACAGAATCCCTAAACCATTGTTCCTTCCAGAAGAGGTTCCACGAGACATCCTCCTCAGAATGCACTACTTTCAAGGGAAAGAAACGGTACTCCTAGCATTGCCGTAAAAAAATGCAACTCCCAAAATGTGCTGCTTCTATACAGGTTCTTCTGGACCTCTCTGCACATACCCTACAAAGGCATAAAAATCTGATTTCTATAACCAAGGCCTTACACAACCATGATATAGGTTATCAGTGGAAATAACCTGCCACCTTAAAGATTTCCCATGATGGCTCCACCACCTTCATCAACACTATTCAAGAAGGGCTGCAAATCCTAAAGGAATGGAAGATAGTCCCAGAAAACACGCCAGAATCTGCAAAACCACATCCACCAACCTGGCCATCCTTGGACTGGAACAAGACATCACACAAGCGCAGTGATAAGAAAAAATCCAAGATGGGCAATCATACTTGACCACTCCACTTGCAAGCCACAATTGTGAGTAGCAGACACTCCTCCTTTGCTTTGCTTTAAGACGATAAGTTCCTTCTTCTCTCCCTTTGATACGCAGCATAGCTGCACCAAGTTTATTGATGAACCACTTTTTTTACCCATATATGGATCAAAAAGCTTGGATCGGCTACACCTCGATGGCGCTTATCACATAAATCCTCTCACTTCTCTACTTACTCACGGATGGGAATTGACAACTCCATGTTTTACCACCATTACAATGGCACTTAAACTCTTATCCTTAAATGCCGGAGGTCTGAATCACCAGGCCAAAAGATTTTTCATATGGAAAGAAGCCAGCAAGTCAAATGCCAACGTGGTAGTCGTACAAGAGACTCATTTTAAAGCTTCAGCTGCTCCGAAATGCCAGCATAAATACTTCCCCATTATGTTTTCAGTGGGCTATTCCTCTAAAAAAAGAGGGGTTCTAATTGTCATTAAGAACTCTGTCTCATTCAAGCTACAATCCTCCATAATTGACACCGAAGGTCGCTATGTTTTACTGGTATGTCTTATTAATGAACGGTTATATACGATTGTGGGGGTCTGTGCTCCAAAATTGGAGACATGGCTCCTTCTATCGTACTCTATTTAAATGTATTGCCAAAAACAAGCAAGGTAATCTCATTGGATGTGGAGATATGACCTTAGTAGTAGACCCTAAATTGGATTCCACCTCTAATAGGAGGGCCAGGTTGTTCTCTCTAGCTAACCTCATGCTTAAGGAAGATGTTTACAATGTGTGGAGATGCTTACACGCATCAGAAAAAGATTACACATATTACTCACCCAAAATCAATTCTTTTTCAAGAATTGATTTATTCTTGGTGGACACTTGGTTACTGCAACAGGTCTCCTGCTCTGACATAGCGGATATTACATGGTTGACCATGTCGCTGTTTCAATTACGATCTCACAGCGGGTCCCCTGTCGCCCAAATATGATCTGATACTGTAACACTAAACTGATCAATGACCCCACCACCAAGGATATAATCAATCGATATCTAGAAGAATGCTTCACCTCTAATTATGAACCGGGTGTTGACATATTTAACATGTGGAATGCCTTAAGGTGTATGTCAGAGGGGTAATGATCCAATTAGGAGCTAGAGCAAAAAAACTTAGATCTGCTAACTTCCGAGTCACATCAGAACTAAAAGACATAGAGCAACTAAATAAAGTGAACCCAGATCCCTAAAATGCTCTCCATCTATCTAATCTATGCATGGAGCTTCGCTCTATACTTCAAGACCACTATGATCTTATCCTGAAACAACTCAAATTAAAATAATATTCCTCCCATAGCAGGGCTTGGAAATTTCTTGCGTCTAGACTCAAAACCTGGAGAGTCAAAGTTAAAACCCCATTTCTATACCATCCTTCCACAAAACAAAAACTAACCCCAAACAAATAGCAGACTATTAGGGGTCATTATACCACTTTAAGGATGACCCGGCTACCCCACAACAGACACAATCTCCTCCTTCCTGGAGACCCTAAACTTGCACTTGGTGACCACTTTAGACTTAGAAGACTTAAAGGGGTTGTAAACTCTTGTTTTTTTTTTCACCTTAATGCATCCTATGCATTAAGGTGAAAAAACTTCTGGCAGTGAACGGCCCCTCCAGCCCACCCCCCCCCCGTGTTACTCACCTGAGCCCCGTAATTCCCTCAGTGGAGATGTGCTCTCCCTCTCTGCACAGGGTCCCAGCTCTTGATTGGATAGATCAATAGCAGCACAGCCATTGGCTCCCGCTGCTGTCAATCAAATCCAATGATGCAGGGGGCGGGGCCGAGTCCGGCATTCGTGTCTATGAACGCAAATGCTGGACTCGGGAGCGCACATGTGTGGTAACCCCCCGGGAGTTCTCCTAGGACGTTATCTGATGCGAGGCGGGAACCGCTGAGGGACCCCAGAAAAGGATGATCAGGGCCACTATGCAAAACGAGCTGCACAGTGGAGGTAAGTATGACATGTTTGTTATTTAAAAAAATAAAACACGAAGCCTTACAATCTCTTTAAACCGACAATTCTCCAATGCTGAAATACTTAAAATAATTTGCTCCTTACCAAATGGGAAATCACCTAGTCTGGACGGACTCCCCTGTGAATACTACCAGGCCTTTGGCTCCAGTTTGGCCCCCTACTTAAAATCTCTGTTCACCACAGCAGCTAACAAAGCAGTTTTTCCTCCTGAGATGTTAAAAGTGCATATCATAACACCCCCAAAAACAAGGAAAGACCTAGACTGTCCTGCCAATTTCAGACCTATTTCCCTGCTCAATGCAGATGTCAAACTTAATGCCAAGCTCCTAGCAGAAAGACTGAAAGAGATACTACCAAAACTGATAAAACCAGACCAACCAGGTTTGTAACGAGATAAAAAGAAAAGAGGGGTGCACCAGCCATGTGCATTATCTTTTTGTAAAAGTGTTTATTAAATAAAATAGTAAAGGAAAATTACTCACAAACGGTAGTGGAACAAGGTGCAATGTGAAGACTGCACCGACTGCTGAGCTCTGAGGAAGAAAGGATGTGCCCTTTGAAACGCGTCAGCGGGCAGTGACGCTTGTGTGCTCTACGATCTTTGGAAGGTCTTGCTCATCTTAGTCGGTGCAGTCTTCACATTGCACCTTGTTCCACTACCGTTTGTGAGTAATTTCCTTTACTATTTTATTTAATAAACACTTTTACAAAAAGATAATGCACATGGCTGGTGCGCCCCTCTTTTCTTTTTATCTCGTTGTTTATTAGGATTCCCCATCCTTGAGGGCAGCAAGGTCTGTGTCGTTGTATCATCTGTCTGACCATCCACTTGTGCGTAGGAGTTATTTCTTTTTATGCTATCAACCAGGTTTGTACCTGGTAGGCAGACATCTGACGCCACCAAACGGTGATTGATAATTGATATTGTACAAGCCACTGAACGTAGTTTTCTCTGCTCTTCTCAATTGACGCGGAGAAGGCGTTTGACTGAGTGCACTGGACCTATATGTCACTTGCCCTACGCAGGTTTGGTTTTCAGGGAACAATCTTATCTGCAACCCTAGCACTATACTCTTCTCCTTAGGCCCAGGTATATATGGAGGGCATGCTGTTGAAAACTTTTTCATTTTAAAATGACACTAGGCAACGGTGTCCACTTTTGCCAACAATCTTCAATCTGCTGATTGAACCACTGGCAGAAAAAAATCCGCTCGGAACCACAAATCACAGGATTCCTCTTTCGTGACAAGCGCCACATCATTAACTTATTTGCAGACAATATTATTTTTTGTTTCGATAATGTTTATTGAGTTTTTAAGTAGAAGAGTGAACAGTCATCAACATATATCACATTGGAATCAAGATACAAACATATGAAAATTACATATCAGGTGTGTGGTTCAATACCCGCAGACACCCCAAATGGGTTCATACTGTGTCGCGGAGGGTCAAGGGCCACACCACTTCTGTTGAGTTAAAGCGGTTGTGAGAAATATATTATGTAACAACTGGAATAGGCTTAACAACTCTTACCAGAAAATGATAAAAATATTGCTGTAGAGAATATACAACTTGAAAATGCGGGTTATGAATGAACTGGTATGTGTCTAAAGTATTTGTAGTATCTTGAGCGTACCTGGTACGCGTATCTATGATGAACTGTATGTAACTATGTATTGAAAAATGTAATAAAGTAAGGTAGGTTAAAAGAAAATAAGGAGGTGAAGGGGAGGTAAAGAGGGGAGTTAGTAAGAGGGGAAGGAGGTAGAGAACAATGTAGTGGACTCGATATGAAAAGTAGAAGTGGATCGAGTGTGCGTTGGTGATATCAGAGAATTATTAGGTAAGTTTTTGAGCGTACCACTGTGACCATGGGTGCTATAGCTTATGTATTTTAGAGTACAAAGGTTTACCTTTCACTAGAATCGATTCATATGCGTAGTGAGAGTGCACTAGCGTTATGACTTCTGTTAACGTTGGGGATATGTTTGTTTTCCATCGTCTAGTTATGAGTAGTCTGGTGGCTAAGAGTATGTGTGTAATTACAAGTCTGAAAGATGGCGGCAGTAATTCAGTGTTCATATTCAGAATTGCTAACGGTGGATAAAGTGTGAAGGGAAAGCGGCATATGTCCCGTATAGTGCGTCCCACATCGTTCCATAGGTTCGTTAAGGCTGGGCAGGACCATAGAATATGGGATATGGTGCCTATTTGATTACAATCCCTCCAGCAGGTGGGTGATGAATGTGGGTGGAATTTGGACATTCTCTGAGGTGTTAAGTACCATCTCATATGTATTTTGTGAGTTAGTTCCCATAGAGAAGTGCAGCTGGTGGTTTTATAAATTGATTTTAAGGCTGTTTGCCATTGTTGATCAGAAAAGTGAGTCTGTAAGTCTGTCTCCCAGTCTATGTAAGGTTTAGATTTGTGGAATACTGTTTTTTCTTGCAATGTCGAGTAGAATGGTGAGGTGCCTTTGATAGGTGTGTTAGTTGAGAAGTAGTAGTTCCATATTTTTAATGGTATTTCACCTTCTAATTGTGGGTGTACTGTGAGACATTTTTGGATCCTATAGCAATTGAAGAAATCCGTGGTGGGTGTTTGAAATGTTGCTTGTATTTGTGTTAGGGTTTTATGCAGTATCTTAGATCTAAGGTCAGAGGTGTAGGGTGTTTGGTCTGCTATCCATTTAGGTATGGTCAGGTCAGGGGATAGTAATTGGAGGGTTTGGATAGGAATTTTGATGCGTTTAGTAGGTAATTGGGACCATTTGATGGAGTGTAACAGTCTCCCGGCTTTAACCGAAGCTTGAATGGTCGGTGAATATAACTGAAGATTTGGTTGATAGGTTGTGGTGCTATATAACCAACATTTAAGGTTATTACCTGGCGTCATGGTGTTCTCAATGTTCCCCCATAATGTGGTTGGATGTGTGTTTGTCCAGTCCTTCATTTGAGATAGTATGGTGGCTAAATAGTAATCTTTAATGTCTACATAACCCATGCCTCCTGCTATTTTGTGTTTCACAGTTTTCTGGTGACTACACCTGGATCTTTTACCTTGCCAAATGTAGTGATGTATAATGGACTGGATAGATTTGAGGTATGAGTTAGTAAGCGGAATAGGTAGAGCAATTTAGGAAGTATGAGTATTTTAAAGGCTGCCAATCTACCAGACCAGGAAAATTCAAATTTGGAAAGTGTGGAGGTCTCTTTAATAAGCATTTGTTTTGCTTCGTTGTAGTTGTTACTAAAAAGATGTCTGGTAGATTTGGTAAGCGTGATTCCTAAATATGATATGCCTGACTCTGCCCATGGGTACTTATAAATGTTGCGTAGAAGATTGCTGGATATAGCATCCAAACCTAGGTCTAGAATGTTTGACTTATTTCCGTTTACCTTATAATAGGAGATGGAACTAAACCTTTGTAACACAGATTGTATCGAAGCCAGGGAGGATATAGGGTTGGTTATCATAATTACATCATCGGCAAATAAATTGATCTTGTGTTCTACTAAACCTATTTTGAATCCCGTAATGGTCTTGTTTGTTCTGATATGTTCAGCCAATGGCTCCATTATTAAATTGAAAATAAGGGGCAGCCTTGGCGAGTGCCATTAGAAATCGGAAATGGTTTAGACAGCATCTCAGATGTGTACACCTGGGCTGAGGGTGTTGAGTATAAAGCCATTATTGTGGAAAGAATGTGGCCTTGTAAGCCGAATTTAAGAAGAGCAGCTCGGAGGTATGACCAGTTGACCCTGTCGAACACCTTCTCTGCATCCAAAGATAGGAGCAGAGAAGGCGTTCGTTCAGACTCTGCATTATGATTTATATTAATGATTCTGCGGGTTGCATCAAACGTTTGCCTACCTTTCGTGAATCCGGATTGGTCTGGGTGGATTAGGGATGGCATAATGTTGTTGCTATGAGCTTAGCATAAATTTTAGTGTCAAGATTGAGAAGCGATATGGGCCTGAAATTTTGTGGTGAGGTGGGGTCCTTGCCTGGCTTCGGTAGCGTAATTATTAATGCATTTAACATTTCTTGTGGGAGAGAAGAGGAGGAGGCAGCGTCATTGCACATTTGAGCCAAGAATGGAGCCAGAATGTGATCAAATTGTTTATAGTACTCCCCAGTGAGACCGTCTGGTCCAGGGGATTTGTTAGAAGGAAGAGAGGTGATGACCTTTAATACTTCTTCTGAAAAGAATGGGGTATTCAGCATTGTTAGTTGTTTGGGGGATACTTTTGGAAGATTCATTTCTTTTAAAAAGTCGTCTATATCTTTTATGGTTGGTTGGTTAATATTGAAGTCATCTTTTAGATTATAAAGTGTGTTATAATATTGACTAAACACCTCTGCTATGGCTTGGGGGTCTATCAGTTTTTGTTTTGTGGTGGGATGATAAAGGTGTGGTATCTTTGTTTTAGCATGACCTTTAATCCTGAGTGCCATAGCTTTACCTGCCTTATTCCCTGTGGAGTAGTGATTGGCCTTAAACTGTTTTTGGGTTTTGTCATATGATTCTAGTGGTAAGTTTCGTAATTCTTGTCTGAGAAGTTCAAGTTTTTCTTTAAGTTTAGGATCAGGGTTTTTTTGGTTTTGATCTTCTGTGGTTTTGATTTGGGAGGTAAGGGTATCGAGACACTGTGTTCTCCTCCTCTTCTTTCTAGCACCTATTTGGATAAGAATCCCTCTAATGACCGCTTTATGAGCATTCCATAGTATAATATTATTTGGGGTTGTTCCTTGGTTTAGAGCAAAAAGTTATTCTAAGTGTTTACGGATAGTGGCAGAATGTTCAGGTGTTTGTAGGATTGCGGCGTTGGCTCTCCATATCTTCGTTCGCGGAGAAGTCGGCAAAGAATCGATGTTGATCGACACTGGTGCATGGTCAGACCAGGTTATTATGTCTATGGATGATTCAGAGACTTTGGGTAAAGTCCACTTGTCTACAAGGAAGTAATCGATTCTGGTATATGAATTGTGTCGGTGGGAAAAGGAGTAGTCCCTCTCGGTGGTATGGTGGCATCTCCATACATCATACAAATCATTGTGTCGTAGAAAGTTTGCCACCGGTGAAGGATGTCTGGATTTGCGAGAGGAGGCATCAAGGGAGGTATCAGGGACAATGTTGAAATCTCCACATATAATGAGGTTCCCTTGGCGGAATTTGATGATTTTGGGTATCAATTTAGAAAGGAATTTAATTTGTTTGGTATTAGGCACATAAACTGTGACAATATTGTATCTAGCGTTGTCTAGAGTGCAATCTAGAGCTAGATATCTTCCATCAGGGTCAATCATACTGTTGTGGAGTGTAAAGTTGATAGTGTTTTTGATCGCAATCATAACCCCATTTTTCTTAGAGGGGCCTGAAGCCTGGAAGATGTGGGTAAAAGATTTGTTGGTGCAGTGTGGTTCTGCAGATCTTTGGAAGTGTGTTTCTTGCACACATAGGATATCACAGGCAGCTTTTTGGGCTGTGCGCCACAGAGAAGCTCTTTTTACCGGATGATTTAGCCCCTTAGTGTTAAGTGAGAGGAATTTGGGCATCTTGGCAAGTGTCGTAAAATGTGTGGTGCAAGTTCTTACTCACAGTTGGTTGGTACGTTCTTCCGAGTAGGTTGATTTGCTGAAGAGGTTCTCGAGTCCTTCGCTTTTGTGTGCTCTCGGGAGGGGAGAGATGTGGGGTAAGAAAACTATAAGATGAGGTTAAAATTAAGCTTTAGCAATGAACAAAGGGTAAACAAAAATTTAAACAAGAACTGACAGCAGTAAAGTGAACTAGGACTGCTGTGTATTTTTGGGGTGAAAGTTTGTGGAGTAAATTGCAACAAGCAAGGCATCCGACCGGAGATGCAGTAGATTGGGTTATGTGTGTACCCACTAATCAGATAGAGGTTAGTGCGTACCAGTATGGTGGGTTCCGTAGGAGGGAGGAGCGTTTTCCCTGCGATTGGGTTGTGATGGTGTAGATGGATCAGGAATGATTCCCCATGAGTGGAGCAGTTTGAGGCCTTCTTCCACTGTGGAAATGTTATGTTTGATCCCGTTTTTGGTGACTACGAATTTGGTAGGAAAACCCCACTGGTAAGGGATCTTGTGATTATTGAGTGGCTTGGTTATAGTGTTTAGTTGTTGTCTCAGTTGACGAGTATACTGCGAGAGATCAGCGTACAATTGGAGATTAGCGTACGGGGCTGGGAGCTGACCGAGATGCCTCGATTTGATCAGAAGTTGATCTTTAGCATGAAAAAAGTGTATTCTCATCAGAGTGTCGCGTGGGATTTCTGCTGGGAGGTGTGGGGGTTTGGGGAGGCGATGAATTCGGTCTATTATGGTTTCCATAGGTGTGAGATCAGGTAGGAGTGTGGAAATTAGTTTTCTGGCATATGTGTTGAGATCTTGCGGTAGGGATGTTTTAAGGGATCCCTCTGATCTTTACATTGTTACGGCGGGACCTGTCCTCGAGGTCCGCCATTTTGGCCCTCATCCAATGGTGTTCCTCTAGCGTATGGTCGTGTGCATCGACAAGATCATTGACAGTTTCTGTCTTTTCTCCTACTTGTCTTTCCACAAGGTGCTTTTTTTGCCCCATATACTGCATTCGTGAGGAGAATCTGTTAAACATAGTGGAAATGTCATTGTGAAGGGAGCTCTGAAGGGAGATGAGCATCTCCTTCATTGTAGTATCTAACACAGGCTGATTTGTGGTAGGAAAGGCCGCTATGGGGGATGGATGAGCAGGGATGGCATCAGATACAGGGCTCACCTCATTCACTGCCGATTCTGCATCCAGCCGCATCTGCGATTTTGCTGGGCTGTTTCCAGCTGATGAAGCAGGAGAAGATGGTGAGGCATCTGGGGAGTGGATGTGCGGGGTTATTTCAAATCCATCAGCGTCAGGGAGGTCTGTATAGGCCGCTGTGTGTCCGTGCTCAGGGCCGTGGGCGCCATCTTGGATTTTCGGCATTGTAAAAAAGTCTGTCAGTTTTCTAGGCTGACGGTATTCCTTTCTTTTGCGGTTCATTCCGGACCCTGTGGGAGTAAATTCCGGTGTGCTGGTAGTCTGTGTATTCGCTGAAGGCTACCAGAATAGCGGGGATGCCGTGATAAAGTCTGGTCGGTGCTGAGCTGTGTGATTACACGTCCATCTTGCTCGGCAGTTAGCCATGCCCCCAGACAATATTATTTTGATGTTAACAAACCCTTAAGCCTCACTTCCTAGGGCCCACGCTATTCTAACAGAATTCAGCCAGCTGTCATATTATAAGGTTAACCACTTCCCACCCACCCACGTCATATGACGTTGTGGACTTTGAGCGGGTATATCTGAATGATGCCTGTAGTTACAGACATCATTCAGATATTGCTGGTTTCAGCCAGCGAATCTCTACACCATAGGAATGAACATAGCGGCTGTTCCGCCGCTTGATCGTTCTTACGGGAGGCGAGCGGGGACGTCCCCCCCTCCCACCGCCCTCAGGTGCTTGTTCCGACTCACCGTTACGATCGGTGAGGTGGAGAGTGGATCCGCCGGCGCCGGATGTAAATCATAGAGATTTCCAGCGGACCAGATGGTCGCCGGAGTCTCTGATCGTCGGAGGTCAGGCGCGATGTTATGACGTCACGCCCGGCCTCTTCATTCAAAAAAACGGCACCGCTTCGGCTGGGAAGCGGTGATCGTTTTATTATTTTTTTTTATTTCAGGCTTCCCAGCCTAGTGGTGAGATGTGGGGTCTTATTGACCCCATATCTCACTATTAAGAGGACCTGTCATGTCATATTCCTATTACAAGGGATGTTTACATTCCTTGTAATAGGAATAAAAGTGATCAATTTTTTTTTTTTTTCAAAAAAGTGTCAAAATAAAAAAAAAAAAATATAATTAACAATAAAAAAAAAAAAAGTTTAAAGCGCCGCTGTCCCCGTTTGCTCGCACGCAGAAGCGAACGCATACATAAGTCCCACCCACATATGAAAACGGTGTTCAAACCATACATGTGAGGTATCGTCGCGAACGTTGGAGCGAGAGCAATCATTTTGTCTCTAGACCTCCTCTGTAACTCAAAACATGTAACCAGGAAAAAAATTTCAAGCGTTGCCTATGGGGATTTTTAAGTACCGAACATTGGCGCCATTCCACGAGCGTGTGCAATTTTGAAGCATGACATTGTAGGTATCTATTTACTCGGCGTAACTTCATCTTTCACAATATGCAAAAACATTGGGCTAACTTAACTGTTTTGTTTTTTTTAAAACACAAAACTGTTATTTCCCCCCCAAAAAAACGCGTTCGAAAAATTCCTGCGCAAATACTGTGTGAGATAAAAAGTTGCAACAACCGCCATTGTATTCTCTAGGGTCTTTGCTAAAAAAACATATATAATGTTTGGGAGTTCTATGTAATTTTCTAGCAAAAAAATTATGATTTTTACATGTAGGAGAGAAATGTCAGAATTGGCCTAGTAGGCAAGTGGTTAATCGCTCTAATGCCCTGTACACATGATAGAATTTTCCAACAACAAAATCCATGTTTTTTTTCCGACGGATGTTGGCTCAAACTTGTCTTGCATACACATGGTCAAACACATCTTGTCGGAAATTCTGAACGTCAAGAACGTGGTGACGTACAACACATACGACGAGCCGAGAAAAATTGAAGTTTAATAGCCAGTGCGGCTCTTCTGCTTGATTCCGAGCATGCGTGGAACTTTGTGCGTCGGAATTGTGTACACACAATTGGAATTTACGACAACGGATTTTGTTGTCGGAAAATTTGAGATCCAGATCTCAAATTTTGTGTGTCGGAAATTCCGGTGGAAAATGTCCGATGGAGCCTACACACGGTCGGAATTTCCGATAACAAGCTCCCATAGAACATTTTCCTTTGGAAAATCCTATCGTGTGTACGGGGCATAAGTCAGTCATCTTAAAGCTGGGTATGCCCAAAACAACAACAATATTCCTTTTTTTTTTTTATAATTGTATTTTTATTAGGTTTTTTAACATTATAGAATGAACAAGTACAGCAGTAATGTTGTACAATATAAAATATAAAGTTTTGAGAATATCTTTATAGCAAAAACAAAATAAGTACATAAGAACAGAGTTCACAATTACAGAGCACAAACCGCTCTGTACTTTGTCCAGGATACAGAAAAATATTATTCCTAAAATAGAAGTGCAGGATCAGAAGTGTAAGTTAGTTACATAAGAGAGAGGAACATAGATTCTATGAAGGACATGTGGTATGTGATAATAAGTGCTAAATAATACATGTGAAAATGGGGCAAGTGGCAAGTGGGGGGGGGATGGGATATCACGATCATATGGGACGCCCATGCCAGTATAAAACAAAAAAAGCTTAAAGAACGGTGTTTGGCATAGGAGTCCCAAATTCCGACTCATCCCAGGGTTTCCACAATTTTTCAAATTGGGGGATAGTATCATGTACTGAGGCCGTTAGATATTCCATCCTTCGGATATCAGTTACTAATTGTAAAAATTTGGGCCAAGGGGGAGGAGCATCGGACAGCCAACACAGGGGAATAAGTCGTTTGGTAGCCAATAGTATATAAGAAAGAAGCCGGTTAGCTCTTTTGGTTAAGCCAGGGAAAGGAAGGCCCAACAAATAGTGTAATGGGTCTAATGGGAGAGATTTATCCAGCACTTTCTGTATCAGGAGCCCCCCCCCCAGAAAGGTTGTATCTTTGAACACTGCCAAAATATATGGAATAAAGAACCCGTGTCAATCCCACAACACCAACAGCGCGGCGGGACCGAGGGGTCGTATTTATGAATAACATCAGGGGTTCTATACCAAAACATAAGAATTTTCATAGAAGTCTCCCGTTGGGCCACACACTTAGAGGACTTGGAGACAGAAGACCAAATCTTGTCCCATAGCTGAATTGAGATAGCTCTGCCTAACAAATGGGACCATTTTCCCATATAATGATGCGTGGTCTCAGTCAGAGGTGTCGACTCATGAAGAATACGATGGATGGAAGATATTAAGTGTAACTGGTGGGGTCCCTGAGCACACATGTATTCGAAATTAGTTGGACTTTCGAGGGATAATGATGAAGATTTAGAGTGGAAAAAGTGTCTGACCTGCAGGTAGAAGTAAAAAAGTTGGTTGGGGATATTAAATTTCTCACGTAAGGTGTCAAAGGGATGTAGCTTTCGCGTAACCGGGTTTACTAAATTTCGAAGTTGAAAGAGGGAGGCGTTAAGCCATGGGAGGATCCTGCTGACATACTGTCTGGTATGAGTGGGTTAAAGAGTATATTGATGAGCGGGGAACTGGGTGAGACGAGTTGGTATTTTTTAAAACATTTACGCCACATAGTAATAGTAAAATTCATTGGGCCAGTGCACTGGTGTCTAAAAGTGGGATCTATAGAAAAGGAATCATCCCAAACCAAGGTACATGGGTGAACCGGGTATATCACACCCTTCTCAATAGCGGACCATTGATTTGGAGCAAAGAGGGATGTCCAAGAAATAATAGGCCTTAAATGTGAGGCATAATAATATTTGAAAATGTCCGGTGCACCCATTCCACCCCTGAACCTCGGAGCAAACACCACTGAACTGGCTATACGGTGGGCCCTATCGCCCCATATGAACTTTAGAAAGTTACGTTGAAGTGTCTTTAATTGGGTTGAGGGTAAAGCAATTGGTAACGTTTCAAAATAGTATAACAGTCTAGGTAAAATAGACATTTTTAAAACGTTTATCCTGCCCAATAAGGATAACGGGTACTTAGTCCAAGACCTCAAGGATTTGTTAATTTCCAAAACTAAGGGAGGAAAATTAGCAGAGTATAGAGAAGAGTAGGATGGGGTGAGAAGAATACCTAAATATTTGAGAGAGGTTTTACACCATTTATAGGGATAGGACCCTTTGAGTTGTGATAGTATGGGTAATGGGATATGTATGGGCAGAGCTTCAGTTTTAGACGTGTTAACTTTATAGCCCGAAATGGCCCCAAAGGAAGACAACAATTTGTGTAGGGAGGGGAGGGAAATCATTGGATTAGTGATCGTGAGCAAGATGTCATCCGTGAAGAGTGATAGTTTATATTCCCCTTGTCGCATTACCACCCCCTGAATATCCGGATGGGTGCGGATGGACTCGGCCAGGGGTTCCAGGCAAGAATAAAAAGCAATGGCGACAAAGGACAGCCCTGCCGAGTACCATTAGTCATGGGGAAGCTTGGCGACATGAAGGATGACATCTGTACTTGAGCTGTGATTGTTGAATATATAGCCTTCAAAGCCTTCAGATAAGGACCCCTAAAGCCATACATCTCTAAAACATTGAACATATAGGGCCAGCTTAACCTATCAAAGGCCTTTTGTGCATCTAAACTCAAGATCAATGCCTGTCTGGAGGTTCTATCTAGAAGGTCTATCAAGTTTATTGTACGAAGGGTGTTGTCCCCCGCGTGTCTGCCAGGCACAAAACCCACCTGGTCCCTATGGATCAATTTGGGGATAATCCTAGATAACCTGGATGCAAGAATTTTTGTAAAAATCTTATAATCTGAATTTAGAAGAGCTATCGGCCTATAATTATCTGGGATAGAGGGATCCTTACCTGGCTTTGGAATGACAGAGATAAATGAATGGTGAGATAGGGGATATACCTTTAAGCAGGGATTCATAGAGGGTTAGCATATGTGGAGATAGAATATCAAAAAAAGATTTGTAATAAAAGTAGGGTAAACCATCAGGGCCGGGCGATTTATGTAGTGGGAGTTTCTTAACTATGGACAAAAGTTCTTCAGTCGTTATATCTATATTCAAACTGTCCAAGTCTTCAGAAGTCAGCTTCGGGAGTTTTATATTAGAAAAAAAATGTTTTAAATTTTTCTTGAGTAAAGTTAAAACCATGCTCAGGAGTGAGGCAATTGTATAATTTATGGTAAAATTTGCCGAAGACACTAGACATTCCACGGGGGCAGTAAACTCTAGATCCATCTGTCTGCTGAAGGAAATCAGGGAATGAGTTGAAAGGGCGTGGACGGAGTTTATTAACTAGCATTCTATGCGGTTTGTTTGAGTACTCGTAAAACTTCTGTTTTGTCCATAGCAAAGATCTGACTGCCCTACCCAGATGAAGTGATTTGATTTGCTCCCTAAGAGAGGTTACCCTTCGTAATTTTGATACTGTAGGGCCTCTCAACAATCTCCGCTCTGCATCAACCAAAGCAGCAGTAAGAGATTGTAAAAGACTATTTCTATCTTTCTTTATCCTGGAGCTTTCGGATATGCAGGCACCGCGAAAAACAGTTTTATGTGCTTCCCAAAGTGTGGAGAAATCTGAAACTGATCCTATGTTATGTTGAAAAAATTCTTCTAAATTTTTTGCCAGTATATTACGTGAGACCTCAGATTGTAGTAGATGGTCATTTAGACGCCAATGACATGACTTAGGATGGGCCTGGGAAAGCACAAGATGTAACATGATAGGAGCATGGTCTGACCATGTAATAGGTGATATATCAACCTCAGCCACATAAGATATGAGTGGGGCCGATATAAAAAAATGGTCAAGGCGTGAGTACATTTTGTGGGCCGAGGAATAGAAGGTGAACTGTTTAGAGGAGGGATGTCTGATCCTCCATGAGTCGAATAACCTATGAGATCTAATACATTTGCGAAAAGAGTTAGCTTGGGATGAAATCTTTTTAGAAGGCACGGTATTAAAAAGGGTTTGTCTGTCTCTATTGGGGGACATAACCAGATTGAAATCCCCTCCTATAATCATGAAAGGTTGCGATGGGTAGTGAGGAGAATTAAATAATGTGTTAAGGAATTCAATCTGGCCAGTATTAGGAGCGTATACATTAATGAGAGAAAACAATGTAGTCACACAATCACAATCCAGAATGAGATATCTACCGAGAGGGTCAGCAAAAGATCTTTTTACCTTAATGGGACATGACTTCCTAATCAAAATCGCCACTCCCGCCCTGCCCGAGTGATCCGAGGCAAGGAAGGAAGTGGGGAAATACCTTGAGGCAAATTTAAGCGTACCAGTAGACTTAAAATGGGTCTCTTGAACCATTACCACATCTGCGTCAGAGGCCCTGAAGTCCTTCAGGGCCATCCAGCGCTTACGAACAGAACCCAGACCTTTGACATTATACGACATAATTTTCAAAGCCATATGTATAGACCCAATAGATTCGCTTTTGTAAGGTTGCAGACACTACAGGATGAAGAAACACACTCACATGTCAGCAGACATAACCTATAATAAAACTGCATTTGGTTAGAAAGGTAGGAACAAAACATTTGTATCCTAGGCACCAGAGTGATATCCTTGAACATGGAAAAAAAAAGAAAAAAAACAAGAACCAACTGGAAAAACAATAAAAACAAAAACAAAAATTCTCTCAGGCCTGAGAGGCAATTGCGTCTCAGGAGGCCTTGAACAGATGTCAAGGCCAGGTAGGGGCGTATACGGACTTCCATCAGGAGACTCCAGGTAGAGAACTGGGAAGTACCCGCCGCTCACCTTATGAGCTCGTTAGCATAAAAATAGATTCTGCCATTACTAAAGTGATTAGCAAATCAACGAGGTGTATTAAACGGTATGTCAACTGAGTCACTCATGACCGGGAAGAAGAATGGGCATTAGCTATAAGACTACGCAAATTAAGAAAAAACAAAACCAAGAGGAGCAGGGTGAGTGCCCAAAAAAAAAAAAAAAAAAAAAAATCATAACAGATCAGAGTATTAATTTCTACCACTCTAAAAACATGTAAAATGTTCCGAGTAGTGCAATGAGTATGGATCCATGGAAAACAGGTGTTGAGCTTTCAAGGAGGTTGCTTGGAGTTACGAAGACGCTGAGGTGTGGAGAAGCGTTTCCTGGACCTGTCTCTCACTGGGGTCCAGATGTGGCTAGGTGTATTGGGAGGAGGACGAGCCTGATTATTTGGGGGGATTAAATCCTCTTCCGGGAGCGGTGGCAGGCCCAGACCTTTCAAAAATGCCTCACCTTCCAATAACTCACGTAGAATATGCTGTACTCCATCTTTAGATACGGTGAGGCGAAATGGAAAGCCCCAGTAATATGGGATCTTGTGATGTTGTAGGTGGAGTGTGATTGGACGTAGGCTCCTACGTTTGGCAAGGGTAATGGGAGACCGATCGCTGAAAATTTGAAGTTTTGCCCCCTTGTATGTAAGTTGGGATTTGTTGCGGGTGGCAATAATGAGTGCTTCTTTGCTTTCGAAATAATGAAATTTCACTATGACATCTCTGGGTCTGGCTCCCGCCGGAGGCCTGGGGGCCAGGGACCGATGTGCCCTATCAAGGCGCCAATCAATATCCACCACCGTAGGGGCCAGAGTATTAAAGAGACCCAGAAGATAGGTACGTAGATCTGAGTCTCCCACCGTCTCCGGGATACCACGAAAGCGTAAGTTTTGTCTCCTTTCTCTATTTTCCAAATCTTCCTGCTGTAACTGCAATTGAGAAACTGATAGACGCAAATTGTGGTTTTCCTCTTCAATTGCTTGCACATAATTTATCATCTCATCAAATTTATTTTCGAGTGTATCAGTGCGTTCACCGATTTGATCGATCTCTCCTCTTAGTTCCGTAGCTAACTTGTTTACCTCTACCGAGACATTATTTGTAATTTGTTGTAACAAGAGCTGTAACTTGTCATCAAACTTGGCGTCTAGTATGTCTGGGGTAAGAATCTCACGTGGGGTGGAAGAGTCGAGATTTGGACCTTGAGCAACAGTAGATAAGTTTACAGTGTTTTCTGCTCCCATGGATGTGTCCATCCCCACAAAGGGGTCTGAGGGGGTGTTTGAGGTCATAAGTTGTGGTCTGGTGACATAGCGTTCCATATTTGCACCTTCACGTGACCCAAATAGGGGTTTATATGTTCGCTGTTGTTGGCCAACTTTGCCCATGTAATAAACAGGGATTGTGGCAGGGAATCTAGCTTACCTCTGAATCTATAGGTGCTTAATATGGCGTAGCAGAGGTCTCGGCGAGCAAACGGGTCTCCAAGCTCATTTGGTGCACATAGTTCATTCTCAGCGGAACTGCCACCATTTGTTCGTTAATTACATCTGCTTGAGACGCTGTAGGGTGGGGTGTTTGAGGCACTGTGGTGTAAGATGGGCTCAGATCACCATTCAAATAGTGCAGGGGTATGTTGCGGGCAGAGCAAGACAGGTAAGGTGTGTATATAATCTCGTCCCCACACGGGCCTCTTAAGATATTGTAAGTATCCAGATTTAGATTAATAACAAAGCTGTAGGTGTAGAGGATCTTGCTGTAGGATGAGTGCAGTGGGAGAGATTTAATGAATCAATGAAGCAGAGAGGCTGGAGGAGTACCTGGAGTACCAAGATGGCCGCCGTCTTCCAGAGGTAGGCCGAAGCCAGGGACTTTCCTAACGGCTGTAACCGGCCGGGTGGGCGCCGCTGTTATTAGAGGGTGTGGAGTGAGTAAGGGGGGGAACTGCTACTCACTGCGGCCCAAAGAGAGGTAGATCCACTGTGTGCCAGCTCCCGGTACGTAGATAGTGCAGATCAGAGGCTTCTGGAGGCTTCTGATAATCAGCAGGCCACGGGATGGATCTAGGCCTCCGTGGAGCCGGACAGAGGGGCCGGGATCACTGGCGCTTTCTCCCCCAATTATCCCGGGGGGCGGAGGGTTGCCCGACCGGGATGATCGTTCACACAGTGCCCGGTTCACAGGGGAGGCCTGCCAGAGGCAGCGATTGGGCCGTAGGCCCCAAGATGGCGGCAGGCCTCTCTGGCGCGGAGCAATCTGCAGGCCCGGGACACAGAGAACAAGCAATCCGGGAAATAGTTCTCCAGCCGTGCAGCAGAGTGGCCCAGGATGCCGCCCAGGTGCAAGACTAGGCTCCCAGGAAGGATTGGAGCCTGGATGGTGCTGGATTGTCCAAGCCTTGGAGGAGCTCAGCCGAGACACGTCCTCTCCTGTGTACGTCCAGACACGCCCCCAACAACAACAATATTCCTTAAAGACAATCTGCCATATATCTGGGCCAAGAAGGATATAACTTATCTGGGTATCAAGATCACACCCATGTGTGTCTCCGTAGAGGAAGCCAACTTCAAACCGCTTTTAACCAAACTTGATAAGGAACTAAAAAAAAAATGGCTTAAGTTGAGATGTCCTGGGTAGGAAGACTAGCAACTTACAAAATGATGATACTTCCTCAAATCCTTTACCTAGTTAGGACATTGCTTATCCCCCTAAAACAGAACTTTTTAAAAGCTTTGACCTCCCAAATGAGGAACTTTATATGGCAGGGAAAGAGAGCTAGATGCTCCCATACATCTCTAAGGAAGCATAGATCAGTATGGGTATGATAGACCTACAAGACTACCGCATATCTGTTCACACAGACCATCTAAAACATTGGTTTACTCAATCTGCAGAACCGCTATGGATAGACATTGAAAACGCTCTGAATAAGACTTCCAACCTATGCTCCATACTATACGCTGACACGTGGAAACCACTGAAACTGAACCCCCTAAAAAAGTTCCATGTCTCACTAGGCAGCTGGATAATTGGGAGTGGATTGTTGCGGAGGAAGGAAGCTATTTGAGCATAAGTCATAAAAAGACCATTCACAAAACAAACGCAATGCTCAAATGGGAAGCAGATCATCTGAAATCCTTTTTCTCTGATGTCCAGTGGATCCAAGCTATAAAATTTACCCATACTATTACACATTGTATAAACCACTGGGAACTGGCACTGAAAATTCTACATCACTGGTACCTCACCCCTTATAGACTGGCAAAAATGTATGACACGAGCTCTCCATTATGCTGGCGAGGATGTGGCTACTCGGGAAATCTTATGCTTATTTTTTGGTCGTGTTAGCCATACTTACTCTAGGCATCGAGCAATTCCCTACCCAATTCTGAGGGACAGTTGCCGACATACTATTATCAACCAAATTAATTCTCACCAGGTATTGGAAACAAAACCTAGCTGCTAATCCGTCAGACGTTGTGAAGTTAGCCAACAACATATACGTATGAACAATCCTTGACTCCATAGCTAAGATTCTTCTGTGACTTTGAACTCCATTGGGGACCGTGGACCTCCTGGTACCCTCCTTAGGTTCCAGGATGTCCAAATACCCATTATAAACCTTTCTTTACCTCTTTGTTATACAATAATTATATTACTGATGTTGCCTACTTAAACAAATGCCTTGTACTTGTTCTTGCATTATTGACTATTTTTTTTCAAATATGTCTGACCTTTAATTTGCCATGTTGGCTGAGATAAATGTTGTTTATTGTTTCAAGTTTATTAAGTGGCTGTGTCCCCAAAGTGTGAACGACTGTTTTCTTGTAAAAATATTGAAAAAAAAAAAAAAAAAAAGTTCCATGTCTCACTAGGCAGCTGGATAATTGGGAGTGGATTGTTGCGGAGGAAGGAAGCTATTTGAGCATAAGTCATAAATTCTCTCTCTGAAAAAGCAAGTGAATGAGATGCTTTCAAATGAAAGTACTTTTCCATTGTTAACAATGTCTAATAAGCAAAGGATACCCCTGGCCTCCCACCTATGTATCCCCAGATTTGGAATGTGAAACTTCAGAATTTCCAGTGGTAAGTGTATTGTTATCTTCTTGGGGCTGTTACCTGCATGTTTCCCAAAATGCTGCCAGGCTAGAAGAAATGCTGTAATCATTGGGTTTTGGAGATTACTAAATGGAGCAATGACTAAGTTAGATAGTATCAGGGAACGTAAACTTCCATTGGATACATTTGATCTAGTCTGCTCCATGATTTAAAATGTTGTGGTAAAAACCAATAGCGTAGTTTGTCCAACAGTGCAGCAAATTAGTCATCTTTCAAGTCCAGCATCCCCATTCCTCCCCTTCCTCTGCTCTTTATTAAAATGTTGTGAGGACATCTCGTCCTTTGATTTTTCCAAATAAATTTAGAGGCCACTCTTTGCATAGTGCAAAGAAAGCACGGAAGAGGAATGGGAAGCATCCTAAAACAGTATAGCAGCTTTGGTAAAATCAACATTTTATAGGCTGCTAATCTACCAGACCAAGAAATATGATATTTCTCCATGCGTTCCAGCTCTTGTTGGATAGATTTAAGTAGTGGTACATAGTTTTCTTTAAATAAGTTGCCAACAGAAGAAGTAAGATTAATTCCTAGATATTTTAGAGTTCCTTTTGTCCAGGGATATGGAAATCTCTATTGCAGAGACAGTTGATCAGACTTTGGCATTGCTACTCCTAAGATACTAGACTTGGTTTCATTAATCTTATAATACAAAATCTAATTGAAATTCTGAAGAATCTTGTGAACCGCTGACAGGGAAAGAGCCGGGTTAGCCAGCGAGAGTACAACATCATCAGCGAATAGATAGATGATGTGTTGTTCTTTTCTAGGTGCTAGTCCTGTGATATCCGGGTGAAATCTAATTTTTTCTGCCAGCGGTTCCATAAACAACGCAAAAATCAGAGGGGACAATAGACATCCCTGTCTGGTTCCATTGGTAATTGAAAACTGTTCAGAAAATAAACCTTCTGCAAATGCGTGTGCTGAAGGGGTGGAATATAGGGCTGAGATTGTATTCTTAATATCTCAGCAGAAACCAGTTTTCTCTAGCACTTATTCCCAATATATGCGGTCAGAACCTTTTCGGCATCTAACAATAAACGAATTGAAGGTGTCTTGAAGGACTCTGCAAAATGTAGTAAGTTAAGGATTTGCCTTGTGGCATCAGGAGCTTGACACCCCGGAACAAATCCCACTTGGTCATGTTTAATAAGAAGAGGGAAATCGGGCAATTCTAGTTGCTAGTATTTTCGCATACATTTTAAGGTCTACGTTCAGTGGTTCAGTGTGGAGTTTGGTCTAAAAATTTTTTTGCAGCTACCGGCTCTTTCCCTGGTTTCGGAATGGTGATTATGGTTGCAGTAAGCATCTCAGTAGGGAAGGAGGCTCTGGATACAGCTGCATCAAAGACCTCTTTCATATACGGGATGAGAATTTTAGAGAACAGTTTGTAGTATTCTGCTGAGTAACCACCTGGACCTGGAGATTTGTTATGGGGCAGAGAAGCAATCACCTCTAGAATTTCTCTCTCTCTAATGGGTGAATTTAAGAACTCCAAGTTCTCTTCTGAGAGCTGTGAAAGATTAATGGAGCTCAAGAATTTGTTAATAAGTTCAGTGGAGGGCTGGGGAGCTGATGAGTAATTTTTCCGATTGTACAGCGAGCTGTAAAAGGCACTTAATGCGTCAGCAATTTCTTTAGGGTTGACTAGTTTGTTCCCTGTGTTTGGATGCATAAGATGTGATATTTTATGTTTTAGCTGTCTGTTCTTGTATTTGAGAAGCTAACAGTCTGCCTGTTTTATTACCATGTTGATAAAAGTTAGACTTTAGTGATCCAAGTTGCCTAGAGTGTTGGGAGATCAACAACGTCCAAAGCTTATTATTAGTATCTGTCAGTCTGTTCCTGTTAAGTAGTGATGGGAATTTTTTGTTTGATTCTTCTAAGGATCATATTTCTGTTAAGAGGTCGTAGAGCTGCTGCATCCTTTTCCTCATTGCTATAATAGATTTCTTAAGAAGAGTACCCTTAATTACAACTTTGTCAGCATTCCAAAGAACAAAGGGATGCATCACAGAATGAGCATTTACATCAAAGAATTTTTGAAGTGCCTTGGTAACCATGCTTGTATTTTCAGGCATGGTCATCAGTAACACATCATTATACCACCTGTTAGCTCTAGTTTCTATACGGATCTCCCCAATTGTAATGGATACCAGAGTGTGGTCTGGTCATGATATGTCATGGATTTCAGACCTGCTCACTTTTTGTAATATAAATTTGTCAACCAAAAATAAGTCCAGTCTGGAGTAGTTGAGATGCGCATGGGAGAAAAAGGAGTAGTCCCTTTCTGTGGAGTGCTGACATCTCCAGACGTCATAGATTAGAGGAAGCTATAAAATGGGCTAAAGTAGCTCTATGAAGGCTCCTGCGGGACAAATTGGATAGGTCCAGTTGTACATCTGGAATAGCATTGAAGTCATCACAGAGGATGATGGATCCTCTACACACAGATAGAACTTTTCGCCAGATGTTTCTTAAACAGGAAATTTGTTTAACGTTCGGCAGATATGTTGACCAATGTGTATATTACTTGGTTAATTTCACAGATTAGGATTATGTAACTTCCCATGTTGTCTGAGAAGGACGATATACAGTTTAAGGCTACTGTATTTTTGATCGCTATTGCCACCCCTTGTTTTTTGGAGGGTGCATTTGTGAGGAAGATATGAGGAAACATGCGATTTGACAGTAGGGGGATCTCGATTTATCAGATGAGTTTCCTGTATGCTCATAATATCGCAACCAAGTTTCCTAGATTCTTTCAAAAGCATATGTCTCTTGGCAGGGCTGTTTAGGCCCCTAGCATTTAGGGAAGGAATTTTGAAGGACATGGTGTCTTTTGTTGCACAAAGTGCGATCAGTGAAAGTCTCCACTAGGGGTTGTGACGGTAGGTGATGCTGTCACTGTAAAATTGGTAGTTTGAGGGACACAGGGTATACACATTTGCTTGGTGCAAGACTGCAGAGCATAGATGTGGACTGGAGAGAACTGCTTTTGCAGCTTTCTTCAGGTTTTGGTATTCCATCATGGGGCTCTGTAGTTTGTAAATTCCATAATGTCCTGGGTGAGAAGGGATCTCCAACCATGTGTCCAGATTTTGTAGATGACCAGCAGGGTGTGTGCTCAGGTGAGCACAGCCCTTATAATGAGGGTATGGGAAGACCTCATGGCTCCCAGTTGGAGACCTGTTCCACCCCTAGAGAGACAGGAGGTCTCCAGGAGTCAGAGGGGCTGCAGGAGGCAGCCAGAACATGTATGATTACAAGAGGCAGTGAAATATCCTGAGGACTAAGGCCAAAGCGGAGCTGTGGGCACTAAAGTGAAGCCGTCCACATTGAAGAATCCTGTGGTTTCTTGTGACCAGGATAAAGAGCAGGAGTAAAAGAGAAGCCAGGTGGGGGCAACCTTTTTCTGTTGTGTGTATTTGCTGGAGAAGAACCCCTGCATGGGAAACTTTTATGTTACAGACTTTCATTTGCCTTTTTAACCACTATTCTGGCACTTCTCTCCTACATGTAAAAATAATAATTTTTTGCTAGAAAATTACTCAGAACCCCCAAACATTATATATGTTTTTTTTTTTTAGCAGACACCCTAGGGAATAAAATGTCGGTCATTTTATTTAGCAGCTTTTTATCTTGCACAGAATTTGCGCAATAATTTTTCAAACGCCTTTTTTTAAATTAAAAAAATGGTTTCATGAATTCAAAAATAAAACAGTAAAGTTAGCAAATTTTTTTGTATAATGTGAAAGATATTACGCCGAGTAAATAGATAACTAACATGTCAGGCTTCAAAATTGCGCACACTCGAGGCGCATGCGTGGAGCTGACCGAGATGGCTGCTTGATCTCGGAGCTCCGCCCCGCTCCACTGACACTCCCTGCACGGAGCAACGTCACCCGGGAGTGGCGTTCAAGACACCGGAGCAGAGGGGGAACCTGTGGGCAGGTTTTGCAGCCAGTGGGGACGGTGAACAGAGGCTAGACAGCCCAGTTTTAAGCCACCTCAGGACACTCAGAAATACCTAAGATGGCGGCGGCGGCACAGACAGTTACCACAGGAGCTTCTATCTCCTCACCATGGCGGGACACTCTTCAGGAGGAGGTATGTGGTACAGCACCCACCACAACATCCATTGGGGGCCCCTTATCTCCTGCCTCCACAGTATCTCTGCTAAACCAGACTCTGGATGAGATACTGCTGTCCCCCTCAGCTGCAGCATCCCCTGGGCAGAATATAACGTATCAAGCCAGGGAGCCCCACACCCTCCAGCACCAGGATATTTCCCTCATGTTTGCCAGATTTGCAGAAATGCTAGATAGGGGGTTAGCACAGACTGCTGCCAAGATCACTTCTGACATTAAAATGGGTCTTCAGATGCTGGGCTCTCGCATTGAAACCATTGAGAATAGAGTGGATTCTACAATCACCAGAGTCAATCAACATACCGATCGTATCCAAGATTTACATGACCAACTAGACACCGCCATGGCCAAAATTGATGACCTGGAAAACAGGTCCAGAAGGCTAAACTTCAGAATCAGAGGTCTACCTGAGACAGTCACTGATATACCGGAAGCGGTTCATTCCCTCATCAAAACCCTTATTCCTGATGTCAGAGCAGACAAAATGGAGCTCGATAGGGCTCATAGAGCTCTAGGACCCCCCGACCTGACGGCCTGCCCCGAGACATTGTGGTCAAACCACACTATTATAACCGCAAAGAAGAAGTTATGTGGAAGGCCCGCTCAACCCCACAAATCCAAATTTTGGGTCATCCAGTTCAAATTTACGTGGACATTTCTCCATACATGATCCAGAAACGGCGGGCACTTAAACCTTTACTAACGGTACTAATGCAGAAAAACATAAAGTATTGGTGACCGTTCCCCTAAAGTTTGAAGTTTGAGTACCATAACAAACCCTACAGATTTTCTTCATTTCAGGAAGGTGAACTTCTGCTACAAACACTGGGCCTCATTTCCATGGATCCACCCTCTCCAATGCAAACATCATCTTCCAGTTTGTCCAAATGTCCACCCCTGTCTAGCCCACTCACATCTCTATGGTCAAAAGCAAGAAGGCCAAAGAAGGCATACCTCCCTGATTTCAGGGCCTGCACTACCATCTTTTTTATGTTCCCTTCACAGGGACTGGGTCCACCTGGCCCTTTCGGCATTAATGCCCACCTGGACTCACACATCATTTGACCTCAGGGGGTCCTTCCCCCTACTCCATTACTGGGATTTAGCAGACATCCTGCATCTTTCTCCTCCACTCATAGCTTACCAGATTGTTACCTGGCCTTCTACAAGCCCTTCACCATCTGGGGTTGGGACTCGTCCAAGTTCTCCCTGGACTTCCTGGCCTCCCCGTTAACCTACTTGCTTGAGTCCCACTCCCTCCCCTCCCCTCCAACCTCCCTCCGGGTTGCCCATACTGTTCTGTATAATCCACACGGGCTTCCTAGGGACTGTTGCTGCCCCCTTTCTTGCCAGAGATGAACTGTCCGCTGGCTGATGCCTAGACTGTCTTTCTCCTCTCCTTCTGGAGTCATCCCCTGTTCCTTATTCCCTGTCCAGCTGGAAACCTGAATCCTCTTCCTCTGCCCAGCAATCTACATAACTCTCCACCACTCACTCATTCTGTTCTCCCTGAACCCCCGGATGTAGACTATCCTCATTCAAAGCTTCCCTTATTGACAGATTGTATGCTCTAGTTTTTAATGGTGATGTTCTCTGTTGTTACTGCGTTCACAAACTTTAGGAGTTTTGTGAGTGGAGCGGTATCATTGCTCCTCCTCCTGTACTCAGAGTCGCAGATTTTCTTTGCCCTCCTAGTCAGGACCTTCCCCATTGATTGGGGGACACTGACAATTTCACTTAAAATTCTTCCTTTTTTTGTTTTGTCTTGTTTTGGTTGTCCTTTTTTCTTGTACTTTTCCACAGGACTGGTTTGTTAAGTTTCGCTTCCACCCTGGGGACTATCTCCCTATGCTTCTTTTCTGTATCTCTTTTCTATTCACTTTTACTTGTACTAATCACTCTGTTCTTGAAGTGGCGTGTGTATGCTCGTGCTCCCGCCGGACACTGGAGGCTGCTTCCCTTGACGATGCTGTCCATCTGAACCCTGGGCGTCCCGTTGAGTTGAAGGTGAGTGACTGGGGATCGCTAGCAATGACCTCTGTGCTGCTCCACGGCTGACCACGCCACACGTCCCTCCCTACGCATTGCCTCGCATAATGTACAGGGGCTAAATTCACCCGTTAAACGCTGGAAAATTTTCCAGTCCTATCATGACCATAAAATAAACATATTGTTCCTCCAGGAGACACATTTTCCCCAGTCATATTCTCCTTCCTTTATACACGCTAAATTCCCCAAATTTTACCTGGCACATTCCAACAACAAATCTAAAGGAGTAGGTATATCCTTCTCCCGCAATACCCAGTTTTCTCTTCTGTCAGAGTATAAGGACCCAGAGGGACGGTTCTTACTGGTGAAAGGTTTCATTGATGAACACTATATTCTTTATCTCCTATTATGCACCAAATAGAGGACAATCCAAATTTTTCAAGAACCTCTTTCACACCCTGACCTCACTCACTGAGGGACTGGTTTTGTATGGAGGAGACTCTAACAATGCCTTTGATGCGGGACTGGACAAGTCCCGCCCACCTGGCACAGACCGTGTTCGCCCCACCAAGCAGAGCCTTAATATAGCGAGACAGATTTTTCATCAGGGGATGGTAGACGTGTGGAGAGAGATGAATCCAAATGCATGAGACTACACACACTTCTCACACCCCCATAACACTTATGCAAGAATTGATCACTTCTTCATGCTGTCTGTCCATATCCCGCTGGTGCAAAGGTCTGTCATAAAAGACTCTGCCTGGTCGGACCATTCCATGCTCCTCCTCACCATGGACAGACCACCAGGTCACAATAAAGTATTTTGTTGGAGACTTAATGCCTCGATTCTTAGTAATCCTACACATGCTCTTGAAATTGAAAAAGATCTGCAGGAATACTTTTTATTAAATGATGTCAACGATATCTCCCCTACTTCACTATGGGCAGCTCACAAGGCCTTTATTAGGGGTAAAATTATTCAAAAAGCCTCTAGGATTCATAAAGCTCGCAAAGCAGAGGTTGAATGGTTATAAAAAGAATTTCAGCTATTAAGTACACAACATAAAAGCAACCCCTGTCCGGACTCGGCGTAAAGACTTGACACGGCACGTACTGCCCTGAATCTATCCCTTACCACCATAGCTGAAAAAAGCCTACGCTGGGAGCGGGGCAGGTTTTATCACAAGAAGGATAGGACGGGTACCCTTCTAGCTAATAGGCTGACCCCTAAAATCAAACATCACACCTTACCTAAAACTAGACTTCGGGATGATACCCTTTCACAAAACCCGGAAAAATCTTGGAAGTCTTCCACACCTTCTATAGCTCCCTGTATAGTAGCGGAGGAAAGGTCTCTTCCCCTACCTATCGAGATTCGTTTTTCAACTCACTAAACATACCTAAGATCACAGACCAACACAGGGCTGAACTTGACTCTCTGATTTCAGTTGGGGAAGTAACTCAAGTCATTAAGAACCTCCAAAATAACTCAGCCCCTGGCCCCGATGGCTTTTCCATTCCATATTACAAACATTTTTCCACCACCCTTACGCCATATCTAGCTAGATTCTACAATCATCTACGAGCGGGTACCCCGCTTGATAAGGTCTTAAACGCCGCCTTCATCACAGTAATTCCCAAACCAGGCAAGGATACTAGCTGTCCTACTAACTACCGCCCTATATCATTAACCAATAATGACCTTAAAATTTTGATAAAAATTTTGCAGACAGAATCTCTAATTTCATCAGTCTTTACATACATAAGGACCAGGTCGGTTTCATACCTGAGAGACAGGGCCCTGACCAGATCCGGAGGGCGATCGACATCGTCTCTCTTTTGCAGTCAGGATGGGATGGAGGTCCTCCTCAGAAGGGGTTCCTGCTCTCATTAGATCTGATGAAAGCGTTTGACTCTGTGTCATGGTCTTACCTGACTCCAATCCTACAGAACTGGGGATTCGGACAATGCTTCCTTAACATAATTGGGGCCCTTTACCCCAACCCGGCAGCAAAGATCAAAATGCAAGGCGTTTACTCAGAATCCTTCCCAATCTGCAATGGTACGAGGCAGGGATGTCCCCTTTCCCCATTGATTTTTGCCATTGAGACCCTAGCCATTGCCATCAGGGACAACCCTGATATCAGCAGAGTAAGTTGTGGGCCCAAGACTCATAAATGCGCCCTTTTTGCTGATGATGTACTGCTGTTTGTCACTTCGCCATTGACTTCACTTCCAAATATCTGTAGGGTGCTCAATGACTTTGGCAAAATTTCAGGTCTATGGGTTAATTATGCAAAATCTCTAGCCTTAAACGTTAATTTACCCGCCAACCTGGTCTCAAACTCAAAGAAAACTTCCAATTTCAATGGCATGACAAGGTGATCCCTTACCTAGGGATTAACCTGACGGCCTCTATTGACAATCTCTACCCTGCTAACTTCCCCCTCGATGTTTCGCAAACAAGGTAATGATATCAAACATTGGGACACCCTGGGGCTTTCATGGTTAGGTAGGGTTAACTCTATTAAGATGACCCTTTTGCCATGCATTTTATACTTATTTATGTCCTTACCCATACCTATTCCCAGGGATCAGGTTCGTAAATTCCAAGCTTAGATAGTCCATTTTATTTGGGGATCGAACGGATTCAGGGTAGCTAAGGGCATCCTCTATCGTACCAGGGACCGGGGGGGTTGGTCTACCGAATCTTTTCTGGTACCATTACGCAGCTCGATTGTCCCAACTATCTATCATTTACTCTAAAATCGCACACCCTGACTGGGTGCATATGGAGCGGCAAGCAGTTCCCCAACACACCTTGGATTTCTTTCTATGGTGCTCAACCAAAACTAGACCAGCTGTAATGGCTCCAACGTTGTCCCACTCCCTAAATCTTTGGGACTCGCTCAAAGGAAACCCTCTTTTGATATCACATTGGCACCCGCTTTCACATATCTTTCGAAACCTTCTCTTTCCCCCAGGTATGGACATTAAGGTGTTTCAGTGGTGGCTGGACAGGGGGCTTTATAGAGTGGGACACTTTGTCGGTTCTACGGGTCCCCTAACACCTGCCCATTGGTCTAGAAAACTGAAAATGCCCGACACAGAGAATTTAAGACTCCACCAGATCTCTCATTTTATCCGCTCTCTGTGATCCTCTAAGCCCAATCCTCTGACGGTTACGGCATATGAGCTGTGGTGTGGTCAGGCTATGGAGCAACGGGGAGGGATAACGGTGATTTACCGGTCTCTCGCTTCAGCTGATTCCAAAACTCTCTACATGAGGTAATGGGAAAAAGACCTGGGACAGAGCTGTAGTCTGGGGGAATGGCATAAGGCATCAAACAACGCATCTAAAGGCTTATTGAACATAACATTGATTGAGGCAAATCTGAAAGTCCTGATGAAGTGGTATCTCGTTCCATTAAGGATTGCAACCCAAACACATCTCCACTATGCTTCTGTAATTGCGGACACGTGGGGTCGATGCTACATACCTGGTGGGATTGTCCTAAGCTCAGAGGGCTCTGGAATAAGGTTTTCCAAATCATCAGGAAACTTACGGACAGACCCATCCCCCAGACTCCTCAAATAGCTCTTATTAACTTCCACCATCCGGGAACACCGAAACTGGCTCAACGCCTCATTATGTTCTTTCTACTGGGTACTAAACGAACTATTGCTCGAGCCTGGAAGTAGCCTTCAGTATCTATCACCATGGTTAAAAGAAAAATCTCATAGATAATGATACAGGAAAAGACAACTAGCATCCTTTTGGATACGGTTGCCAAACATGATGTCATCTGGGAACCCTGGATTAAATATATATCTCTGGTACCTTCCACCTCTATTTCCTCCGGTGCTGAGTAGGGAAGCTGGTATTACCCCATCACTGAAGATCTTTTTCTAGCCTCTTTTCTTCTTTTGTCTCTCTTTTCTCTTTTTCTTCTTTTCACTCTCTTGCCTCTTTGGGTCTCTTGAACTGTGCTTTCCCCTTGTTTTGTTGTCTGGTTCTGTTTAGTCTTTACTCATGTAATTTCTTGCGGTTGATACACAGGACTGTATTTAGGGATATGGCCGTATCTCCTGTCTGCTGGGAGCTGAGGAGATGCCACGATTGGGTCGACTACTGTGACCACTACCTATCTGACGCTTTGCCTATCAGACTGGCATCTTTTGACCCACAGACGTATGTGCGAGCGACCTCCCCTGGCTCACAGCGGACAGTTGGGATGCTTGGTCATTGATTTTGCACGGGGTGCTTTTGTGCCCTTCCATGGGCACAGTCATCGGCACACTTATTGTTTGGTTTGTTTTGTCCACCAGTGCGACTCTAATGCCTACTGGACCTCCTGGCCTGATTCTGGAGCAATCAAAATCGCAATTTTCCAACACACATGGTGCATTTGACTAATGGTCTATTATAGTTTCGGCCCTGACCTGGTCCACATCGTTCCTCTTCCTCAATGTTACTTTCTTGGGGGGGGTCCTCTCTCCCGGAGCAGCTAGAGCCTGTTGGGGGTGCCGGGGGTGGGGTGCCACCTTCCTCATCCATGCCTGAGGCGCGAATGGGGACTGTGTCGGAGTCGGGTGGGAGACTTCAGTATACTATTATATTCCTGGTGATTTCCATTTGTACTCTATGAACTTTGTAGCTTTAAACATTTCTCTTTACACCTGTGTATCTATGTTGCTCGTGATAAACTCAATAAAAAATATTGAAATTAAAATTGCGCACACTCATGGAACAGCGCCAAACTTTGGTACTTAAAAATCTCCATAGGCGACACTTTGAAAAATTTTACAGGTTACCAGTTTAGAGTTACAGAGGAGGTCTAGTGGTGGAATTTTTGTACATGCTTTAATGCACGCGGCAATACCTCACGTGTGGTTTGAACGGCAGACTTACATGTGCGTTTGCTTCTGAATGCGCGCTACCGGGGACAGGAGCGTTTAAATTTATTTTTTTTAATTTTTTTTTTTATTCTATTATTTTTTTTTTTTTTTTTTTTTACACTTTTTTTAAATTTTTTTTTTATCACTTTTATTCCTATTGCAAGGAATGTAAACATCCCTTGTAATAGTAATCTATTGTGACAGGTCCTCTTTATGGAGAGATGCAAGGTCAATAAGACCCCACATCTCTCCTCCAGGCTGGAAAACATGAGATCGAGAAAAAATTCACCAATCTCATGCTGACAGCCACGATCGGGGCTTTGTTTACTTCCGGGAACCTGGGGGTGACTTCATAACGTCGCGCCCGGGTCTCTGGCGGTCATAGAGATGACTGGTGAACATCTGGTCACCGGAAACCTCTATCGTCGTCATCCGTCACCGGCCGATTCTTTCTCCGGGCCCCCCCGATGGCACAGGAGAGCCCGGAGAAGCACCAGATGGCCCTTTGCCTATAAGAATGATCAAGCGGCGGAACTGCCGCTATGATTGTTCTTATCGTGCACAGAATCGCCGGATGGAAAGAATGATATCTGAATGATGCCTGTAGCTGCAGGCATCATTCAGATATCCCCTCACAAAGTCAAGGACGTCATATAACGCCCTAAGGTATTGAAGTGGTTAATAAAAATGGGCTACCATGCCCTAAAATGATAGTTCCTGACTGGCTTGAATCACTGATAAAAGCATCTACCACAAGAGCTAATGGTCCCCCGTTTTACAGGGTTCTACAATGTTCAAGTGTGTAGGAGGTATTAGCTTGTAGTGGAGTGCTAGCATGGAAATCCAAGTTCTTGGCTAGTTAGATGTTGTAGCTGGTGGTCTTAAGGCACAAATTGCCATTGTCCTTCTGAGTAAAAGTAACTTAAGGTTTTCGCCCTGGTAAAGCACAGAACTCACAGAGAGTAGTTAAAAGTCACTACAGTGCCACCTTAATGAGAAAAAAAAAACTTGCTGGTCAAAGTTGAACTGTAAAAACTAAGAAATAAAATAAGATTGAAAAATGAATGATTCCCAAAGGAAAACTGTGCGGTACGTATTTCCGAAAGTAATGTGGGGGGAAATAGAGCTGTACTAATATGTTGCACAGAAAGCATGTGCCGAAGCTGCTTTGTGCTAAATAGCTGCTATGTATGAAGCAAGTAACCATATGACTCAATTTTGTCAGGCAGAAATGTTAGATTGAGAACGTGATGCAGAAGCACTGTTCCCTGGCTCTTGCTCCAGTATGTCCCAGTCTCTCAAAAGCTGAATGTCAGCTGCAGCATTGGTAACTGTGAAATCTTTGCCAACTTTAGTAATTGTCAGCTTTGAAGGATAGCCCCAGCAATATGGAATCTGATGATTTTGCTGGGATTTTGTTACCATTCCCAATTTTTTCTTTTGCTGCATTGTGTGAGCGGATAAATCTGCATATGGTGAAAGGCCATGCATACGTTCTGGAAGATTCTCAGGGTTTCTGGTTAGCCTGAGCACGTGATAAAAATGAATGCGTGCAATGGTATCTCTGGATAAGGCATCTGGGATATGTTTGGGCTTAGGCAACCTATGTATCTGGTCTATGACCAGTTCCTCAAATGGTAGGTCAGGGAGTGCCTCTTTAAGCACATTGACAAAATAGGCTTGAAAATCATGAGGTCTAACCGATTCTGGGATCCCTCTTATTTTGACGTTGTCAGAAACCATGAATCAGACTGAGACAGAAGTACAGTTATATCACACTTGTTTAATAATAATAATAATAATAATAATAATAATAAAAAGTTATACAGAGTAAACATAGTCAAAACATAGCCAGAGTTCAGGAACCGGAACATATATCCAGACAAGCCAAAACGTCAGGGAGCCAGAAGGAATGTCAGCCAAGCATGTCTTTAACAGGAACACAGGAGAGCGTCTGTAGAGATGTGACCAAGGCAAAGGCAGAGATCATCTGGACTGGATGGCTTAAGTAGGCAGGACCGACTAGCAGGATCATCAACAGGTGAATCACTTTGGAGAGATAGGAGCGGACAGCTGAGCGGCCAGCTCAGAGAAGGAAGGGCTGGGCCCAGCCCTGACAGTTGTTCCGTCTCAAGCAGTCTTCCAGGTCTGCTATTTTGTTTTTCAACCATACTATGTCATCCTCCCGTTCATTGTGAGCATCAACTAAATCATTAAATGTGTCAGTGAAGTCCCCCATCTTGGATTCAATATGTGTGACCCTGTGTCCAACTATAGAGATTTCAAATTTAAACTGCTGCATCTTGTACATAATATCAGCATGAATATTGCTTATGAGGGATACTAACATGTCCTTCAGCATTGTGTCTAATACTGGCTGATTACATGTAGCAATAGAATCCTGAAGCTCCCTCACCTTCAAAAAAAAATCACTCACCTCCAGAGGAGAGCCACATGACGGAGTCATCTTCTGTTTGCTTTAGCTGGGCTTGCTGAGGTGGAAGAGATATGTGAAGGAGGGTTACTGTGGGGATTGTAGGTGCCCAATTTGTTTTTAGTGCTTCCCCATGCTTCACCACCCTGTAAGGATCGGCTGGATCGTGAGCCTGGGGAGCCGCCGGTGCCATCTTGGCTATGGAGGTGGCAGGTGGAAGAAGTCTGTCATCCTCCCTGGCCTGCCTTGTTCTTTTCTCTTGCGGGACATATCAGGAACGTGTGGCAGACTCTCCTGCGGTATTTTTGCCGCTGTGCTTTGCTCCGGGAAGTCACTCCCGTGTCACTGCTGTGCAGAGATCTTTTTCTAAGCAGCCATCTCCTTTGCTCGGCGGCCACACCCCCCCCCCCCCACTTCTTCATTTATAAAGCAATAGCAGTGTTGGTAAGGTTTTTGATCTTATCTAAAGTTCTAGTAAAGTTTATTTAATCTCTTCATTGCTTCAGTTCTCCATCCTGTCCAGACCATACCACATCACCCTCTGCAAACAGCCCTCTTTGGAACATTAAAGGGTATTTGGGTATTTTGATTAGCCAAAGCAGAAAACTTTCCAATATAACATGTTCCCATAATATTTGTAGAAAACCAGGTATAACCTTTGTCTCCACATATAAAATGTAACCCTCTATGTATAGATGTAATCATGTGCCTATAGAACAGAGTCACAGATAACTAAGATTTTCATACTTTGGAAACCTTGAGCAATTAGTACTGTAAAGGGTCCTATTTAATTTTGGCTATGGGATCTAATTATATTTACCATTGTCTCCTTCATGAATTGCAAGTTGTGGTCCAGTACAGTTTGAATAGCCCAACTGTGTACATATAGTGCTAAAAGGGCATGTAATGTTAAAGTGGTTCTAAAGGTAGAATGTTTGTTTATCTTACTGCATTCTATGTGCAAAATATATAAAAAAATACAGCGCTGTCAGAAAGGGTAAATATGACATACATTAATTGATCTGCTGTCTATACCATAGATTGAATAGTAAGCTGCGGTTGCAAAAATGTGAGATACCCACAATACAAAATGTAAAAATAAAAGAAACCGTGCTAAATAAACTTAAGTTGTAAGGAAATAAATGTACATCAAATTAATGAGTCCATCAAAAACATCCAAACAGTGTCGATTGTTGTCCGACAGAAGAACACCATAGGACACAGATCTTCATCCCCAGCAAAAGTGACATCACACTCAAATTCACCGTAGAAAATAGTGTTGGAGATAGGACAGTCCTTCACCTTTAAAACAACTGCCTCTTATCAGCTCCCTTGATCTCTGGTCAGGAGATCAAATACGCCTTTTGGCTTATAACCCAGCCACAGTCTCAAATTGAGATGGATGTAAAGTCAGATCAAGTCCTCCTATTTGTCTTAAATGACCCACAAACAGCTTGTCCAATGGTCAGTCATATAAAAGAGAAAAGGGCTCCCATAGTGTAAAAACGTATAAGATTTTATTTATAAAAACAGTAATGCACTCACATGTATACGAAATGTTTCAGGCAATAATGGATATACGAGCCGGCCGGCTCTCTCTCTGCAAACGCCCGTAGCTTCCGGGACTGCGTGTTAGTGTTGTATTGGCGTCAGCACGCCGCTCTCCCTACGTCGTTTCGTCAAACCTGATGTCATCCAGGGGCACGGGCGGCGTGCTGATCACCACCAATTATATGCCAGTTAATTACAAAAGGACCGCCCAGTCCTGAGGTCCGAGCAGTGGATGATGCGGATGCCGCCATATTGCAATGGGGCAGATGCCTGTGTGTTAACAGGGAAAGACCCCGGTATTGATCGATGTCCTCCCTTAACTAAAACAGTGTACCATACTGTTATTTATATATACACAATCTACAGTACAAAGGACTGTGCATATCGGTTGTATGTAAACTAATTATTTGTTAATAATATGTAAATATACCACACTGAACAAAGTGGCGGCATCTAGTGGCCAAACTCTATATGGCATGGCCTTAAACCCTTATATCCCATTTATAGAGTCACTTAGATGCATCAATTAAAATTCTAAAAACAAAAATAATGCTATAATAAATTATATTTGTCTTTCACTGACCTCCCACTGTGGAGAGAAAGACAAGGAGGAAAAAAGCCAGAAAAATGTTTAAAAGGAATTTTGTATTAATGTTTGGCCGGGTTACATAGAGCCTACAGTATTCAGCACCAGATATGATGAAAGCCCATCTATATGGTTATAATACACCACAAATAGGCACAAGCGTATCAAATCACTATGGCCCATATATTAACTAGGTGAATCTTCATGTTACCGAATACTCTGTTAATTGATACCCTGTAGGTCAATCCAAAAAAATCATGTAATGTAAATATGTGACTAAAAAATTAGAAGCATATATGCACCTTCCACATCCCCCCCCCCCCAAATGCTGCTAGGGACTCAGGACTGGCTTACATATATTCACCCTAGCTATTATCAATGAACGAGTTGACATCTGTATCTATGTTAAGGCCATAAGGGGTGTAACACCGTACCCTATGGATCCACGCCATCTCCATCTTGGATAGTTCCCTAACAAGGGATCCACCTCTCCAATGGGCATTATATTTGTCAATAGCTAGAAAAATTGTATTGTCTGGGTCCCGATTATGGACCCTATCATAGTGTTTGGAAACAGAATGGAATTTGAAACCCGTTTTAATATTAGTTATGTGTTCCCCTAAACGTATCTGCATGGCCCGTTTGGTTCGGCCTATGTATTGGAGACCACACGGGCATTGGAGCAGGTATACAACCCCAGTGGAGCTACATGTAATAAATGGTTCTATTTTGTGCTCTTTGGAGGTACTGGTTGAGACAAATGACAATGTTTTTTTGGTTTTAATCCGATTAAGTGTGCAGATTTGACATCTGCGGCATTGGTGATAACCTGAGAGACCTTGGAAAAAGGACAATCTCTTGCCAGGGGGGTCTACTACATTGGGGGCAATGATATTCCTCAATGAGGGGGCCCCTCTAAATATCACCTGGGGTTTCTTAGGCAAAAAAGTGTTAATCAATGTATCATTACCCAACAGATGCCAATGTTTATTGATGATTTTCCTAATTTGATAATGTTGGGTTGAATGAGCTGTGATAAAAGGGATGACTGGACTCTCTTTCTTTTTCGTAGGGGCCATATCTAAAAGTTCAGATCTGTCACGCCTTTCCACTTCTTCTATGATGGTCTCTAGTGGATCTCTATCATAGCCTTTCTCCAAAAACCTCTTTTTTAGAATATCTGCCTGGACTCTATAGTCCTCCATGTTTGAGCAGTTGCGTCTCATCCTGACGTACTGACTTCTAGGTACCGACTGAAGCCAGCTGTCCTTATGGCAACTGTCGAGAGGTATGAACGCATTTCGATCTGTCTGTTTAAAAAAAGTGATCGTTTTAAAAGAGTCTATTTCCTTATAGATGGCTTTTTAGATTTAACCATCTATAAGGAAATAGACTCTTTTAAAACGATCACTTTTTTTAAACAGACAGATCGAAATGCGTTCATACCTCTCGACAGTTGCCATAAGGACAGCTGGCTTCAGTCGGTACCTAGAAGTCAGTACGTCAGGATGAGACTCAACTGCTCAAACGTGGAGGACTATAGAGTCCAGGCAGATATTCTAAAAAAGAGGTTTTTGGAGAAAGGCTATGATAGAGATCCACTAGAGACCATCATAGAAGAAGTGGAAAGGCGTGACAGATCTGAACTTTTAGATATGGCCCCTACGAAAAAGAAAGAGAGTCCAATCATCCCTTTTATCACAGCTTATTCAACCCAACATTATCAAATTAGGAAAATCATCAATAAACATTGGCATCTGTTGGGTAATGATACATTGATTAACACTTTTTTGCCTAAGAAACCCCAGGTGATATTTAGAGGGGCCCCCTCATTGAGGAATATCATTGCCCCCAATGTAGTAGACCCCCCTGGCAAGAGATTGTCCTTTTTCCAAGGTCTCTCAGGTTATCACCAATGCCGCAGATGTCAAATCTGCACACTTAATCGGATTAAAACCAAAAAAAATTGTCATTTGTCTCAACCAGTACCTCCAAAGAGCACAAAATAGAACCATTTATTACATGTAGCTCCACTGGGGTTGTATACCTGCTCCAATGCCCGTGTGGTCTCCAATACATAGGCCGAACCAAACGGGCCATGCAGGTACGTTTAGGGGAACACATAACTAATATTAAAATGGGTTTCAAATTCCATTCTGTTTCCAAACACTATGATAGGGTCCATAATCGGGACCCAGACAATACAATTTTTCTAGCTATTGACAAATATAATGCCCATTGGAGAGGTGGATCCCTTGTTAGGGAACTATCCAAGATGGAGATGGCATGGATCCATAGGGTACGGTGTTACACCCCTTATGACCTTAACATAGATACAGATGTCAACTCGTTCATTGATAATAGCTAGGGTGAATATATGTAAGCCAGTCCTGAGCAGAATTTGGGGGGGGGGGGGGTGTGGAAGGTGCATATATGCTTCTAATTTTTTAGTCACATATTTACATTACATGATTTTTTTGGATTGACCTACAGGGTATCAATTAACATAGAGTATTCGGTAACATGAAGATTCACCTAGTTAATATATGGGCCATAGTGATTTGATACGCTTGTGCCTATTTGTGGTGTATTATAACCACCTAGATGGGTTTTCATCATATCTGGTGCTGAATACTGTAGGCTCTATGTAACCCGGCCAAACATTAATACAAAATTCCTTTTAAACATTTTTCTGGCTTTTTTCCTCCTTGTCTTTCTCTCCACAGTGGGAGGTCAGTGAAAGACAAATATAATTTATTATAGCATTATTTTTGTTTTTAGAATTTTAATTGATGCATCTAAGTGACTCTATAAATGGGATATAAGGGTTTAAGGCCATGCCATATAGAGTTTGGCCACTAGATGCGGCCACTTTGTTCAGTGTGGTATATTTACATATTATTAACAAATAATTAGTTTACATACAACCGATATGCACAGTCCTTTGTACTGTAGATTGTGTATATATAAATAACAGTATGGTACACTGTTTTAGTTAAGGGAGGACATCGATCAATACCGGGGTCTTTCCCTGTTAACACACTGGCGTCTGCCCCATTGCAATATGGCGGCATCCGCATCATCCACTGCTCGGACCTCAGGACTGGGCGGTCCTTTTGTAATCAACTGGCATATAATTGGTGGTGATCAGCACGCCGCCCGTGCCCCTGGACGACGTCAGGTTTGACGAAACTACGTAGGGAGAGCGGCGTGCTGACGCCAATACAACACTAACACGCAGTCCCGGAAGCTACGGGCGTTTGCAGAGAGAGAGCCGGCCGGCTCATATATCCATTATTGCCTGAAACATTTCGTATACATGTGAGTGCATTACTGTTTTTATAAATAAAATCTTATACGTTTTTACACTATGGGAGCCCTTTTCTCTTTTATATGACTGACCATTGGACAAGCTGTTTGTGGGTCATTTAAGACAAATAGGAGGACTTGATCTGACTTTACATCCATCCCAATTTGAGACTGTGGCTGGGTTATAAGCCAAAAGGCGTATTTGATCTCCTGACCAGAGATCAAGGGAGCTGGTAAGAGGCAGTTGTTTTAAAGGTGAAGGACTGTCCTATCTCCAACCCTATTTTCTACGGTGAATTTGAGTGTGATGTCACTTTTGCTGGGGATGAAGATCTGTGTCCTATGGTGTTCTTCTGTCGGACAACAATCGACACTGTTTAGATGTTTTTGATGGACTCATTAATTTGATGTACATTTATTTCCTTACAACTTAAGTTTATTTAGCGCAGTTTCTTTTATTTTTACTGCATTCTATGCAGTAAGATAAAAAAAAAAAAAAAAAACCTTCTGTGTGCAGCAGCCCCCCTAATATACTTACCTGAGCCCATCTCGATCCAGTGATGTTGCACAAGAGGCTTGGCTGCCCAGGACTCTCCTTCCTGATTGACTCTGACACACTGCAGGGACGCCATTGGCTCCCGTTGCTGTCGCAACAGGCGGCGAGCCAATTGCACCGCTGCAGTCGGTGAGCCAATGAGAGAGAGGGGGCAGGGCCGGGCCGTGGCTCTGTGTCTGAATGGACACACAGAGCAGCGGCTCGGGTGTCCCCATAGCAAGCTGCTTGTTAGTGTTAGAATTACAGTTAAACAAATGAGTTAGGTTGATGGGTTTTACTTCCTCTTTTGCTAACTGCAAACCCTGCAAATTAAAAGCATAATGAGCTAGTATGCATCACATACTAGCCCATTTTGTAACACTTACCTGCAAACAAAGCCTGCACTGTCCCCTGTGCAGGCTGTGTCCATCTTCGCCCCTCTTCCTTCCGGGGCCGCAGACTCCGGCTCTGTGACTGGTCAGATTGTGTGACATCGCTCCCGCGCATGCACTCAGGAGCCGTCAGTCATGGCACAGGGAACCACAAGTTGTAAGCCTTTATTCTCAGTTCATTTTAGTTGCCTAATTCCGGGAAACAGATGGTGTGGTTGGGGCGAACGGGAGGAGATCTCCAATTTGACCGTTTCTTGTACCCATCTTTGGATGTGAGGATGGGGATGGTTTGTTGTTGGTATGTGACCAGGAGTTTTACTGGGAACCCCCATCTAAAAAAAAATTTGTTTTGTTGGAGGATGGAGGTGACAGGAGTAAATGCCCTGCACATTTCCATTGTAGCGGGGGAAAGGTCAATGAACATCTTAATGTCATGGCAAGGTGCCGGCAGAGGTTTTGTGGCCCTGGCGGTTGTGAGGATTTGCTCCTTGATATGGAAAAAAAATGAATCTGGTCCAGGATGTGGTTTGACGATTCTATGAGTTTGGTCAATCAGAATATCACGTGTGTTTAAGCGAGGGAGCAGTGTTGAAATAAGTCTCTGCAAGTAAGGAGTAAGCTCATTCGCTTTGACTATTTCCGAGATACCTCTAAATTTTATATTATTCCGCCTAGAGTGATCCTCTAAATCCGCCAGTTTCATCTTAATATGGTAGATTTCCTCCGGTCATGCGTATCTAGCAATTCATTGTGAGCTTTAGCATAGTCACACGTTTTCTTCCAATGCATCTGCCCTCTCTTCCAGGCAATCCACTCTGTGATGAACTTGGGATAAATCCTTCTGCAGAGTGAGCAACGTGGATTTGAGCATAGCTTCAGTGACAGGGATTTCTGTAACTGGAACAGAAGCCAAGGATGGTGTATGCTCTGTGCTGGGAGCTCTATTAGAGACAGCAGTCCATAGATTTTTTTTTTTGGCTTGGAGCTCTTTATAGGGTGAATGTGCAGGAGAGGTTTCCAGTCTCGTACCTCTTTCTGCTGGTGTGCCCCTGGAATGGCATCTGGGGGAGGCAGAGTGTCCATTTCTAGTTTGTTTGCCTCTGTGTCAGGGTTTCCTGGTCCTGAGGGCACTGTGGAGGAGTGAGCAGGGATGTTTTCAGCAGCAGCGTGACGGCTGGTCCCAGATCCAGTGCCATCTTGGGCTGGGGGCATGGCCGCAGAGGCGGCATAATAATGATTCAGGTGGCGTGGTGCTGGGGGCTTCTTTGTCCTTCAGGACGTGCCAAGGGTGTCCCCTAACCTCCCTGCAGGGTGCGTGGGTTGCTAGAAGGATCGTTGCGGCGGGTTGCCGGTAATCCAGGCTGTGGAGCAGAGCTCTGGTCCTAGGCCTCCATCCCGGTCCGCAGCTGGCCACGCCTCCCATATATAAAACATCTTTAATATACAGGAAACAGCTTTACTTGAAGACCCTGTAGTTGCCAGATTCCTTAAGGCAGTAGCCAGAATGAGGCCTTTACGGATTAAGTCATGTCCCTCATGGGATCCTTCCCTGGTCTTGCAAGGGAGGGTTTCTAGTCCCTTTTGAGCCTTTTAATGGTGCATCCATTAAGCCTTTGACCTCAAAGGGGTTGTAAACCCTAGCTGTTTTTCACCTTAATACATTCTATGCATTAAGGTGAAAACCTTTTTTAATGCAACAGCACCCCCGAGCGCCCTTTATACTCACATTACCCCAAAAATTTGTGACAGGAATTAGCACACCAGCTCCGGCCGGTGTCTCGTGTCCTGATAGAATAGATTGATAGCATTGGCCCCCGCTGCTGTCAATCAAATCCAATAATGCGGGGGGCGGGGCATACATTTGGCGGCTATGAACGACGAATGATGGACTCGGTAGCGCGCCGGCAAGGTAACCACCCCGGGAGAGTGCTTCTCCTAGGGGGTTCTCTAATGCGGGAGGAGCCGCGAGAGCAGCCGGGGGACCCCAGAAGAAGAGGTTCGGGGGGCACTCTGTGCAAAACTAGCTGCACAGTGGAGGTAAGTATGATATGTTTGTTATTTAAAAAAAAAAAAAAAAACAAACCCTTACAATCACTTTAAAGACTTTATTCTTGGTCTCTATTAGCTCAGATCATAGAATAAGTGAGTTGGAGACTCTCTCAATAAGGGAACCATTTTTGTCAATTTTCAAAGACAGGATTATCCTTAAAAAAGACCCTGTGTGACCTCATTTTTTTTTCCCAGTGTGACTTCATTACTTCATAGGTCACATGACATTGCATTGATGTGCTGGAACTGGAGAGAGTCCAAAGAAGAGCAACAAACCTCATTGGCTTACCTTTAAATAGACTATGCCCCCTTCAGTCCATCATGAATGCAGCTGCCAGACTCATCCACCTTGCAAACCGCTCAGTGTCTGCTACCCCTCTCTGCCAATCCCTCCGTTGGCTGCCACTCGCCCAACGAATTAAATTCAAAATACTAACAATAAGTTACAAAGCCATCCACAACTGTGCCCCCAGCTACATCACTAACCTAGTCTCAAAATACCAACCTAATCGCCATCTCCGTTCCTCACAAGATCTCCTGCTCTCTAGCTCCCTCATCACCTCCTCCCATATCCACCTCCAGGACTTCTCCCGAGCCTCGCCCATCCTCTGGAATTCCCTACCCCAATCTGTCAGACTGTCTCCAAATTTATCCACTTTTAGGCGATCCCTGAAAACTTTCCTCTTCAGAGAAGCCTATCCTGCCTCCATCTAACAACTGCACTATTTTCTCCATTAGCTCATCCCCCACAGCTATTACCCTTTTGTATAACTTGACCCTCCCTCCTAGATTGTAAGCTCTAATGAGCAGGGCCCTCTGATTCCTCCTGTATTGAATTGTATTGTACATATACTGTCTGCCCTAATGTTGTAAAGCGCTGCGTAAACTGTCGGCGCTATATAAATCCTGTATAATAATAATAATAATAATAAATAATAATGAGGAAAGCCTGCAATCACTAAATTCATTCTCGCTGAAGAAAAAGGCGCTTGAGAAGTTATATGTAAGCAATTTACAAATACCTCAATAGCAATCCCAGCTTAGGAAAAAAGAAAAACTATTCAGTTTCAAGGAGTGTAAGAGGACAAGGTGCCACACATTGAGATTGGAGGAGAAGCGGTTTAACCTTCAAACTGCGCAGAGGGTTTTTCACTGTCTGGGCAACAAGGATATGGAACTCTCTTCCACAATCGGTGGTGACTGCGGGGAGTATTGATAGTTTTAAGAGACTCTTAGATGTGCATCTTAAGGAACATGACATACAGGAATATGGGAAATGATTAAAGACACTGACACCTACTCAGTTTGAACTGGATGAGTTATTGTCGTTGTTCAGATAAAGTTAAAACCATTATATACAAACAAATTAAAAAACAAATTTCAAATTTCCTCAAGGACTCTCATAACACCTCTAATAAATATATATATATATATATATATATATATATATATATATATATATATATATATAATATATAGTGCCCTCTACTTTAGGATAGGTGTGATAGTGTGGTTTGGTAGTATAGGATTTAGCTACAGGTAAAATTAGCCAGGCCTATGGTCTTTTTCTAGGCCTGGTTGTTTTGATTTAGGTGTGGGAGTGTCAGAATAGGAAGGGGTGTGGCCACCTACACTTAGGTTCAGAGATACCTCATCTGCCTGATGGTGAATTACGCTGGAAAGGAGAGGCTGGGCTGAGATCTGAGTTTCAGGAAGCTCATGAGAGAGTTCTGACCAATCATTAATTTGCTTGGTCGAGAGGAGGTCTCTCATATAAGGGGGTCACATGCTAGAAAGAGGAGGGGGACTGGGGCCCGAGAGAAGAGGAGGCCGAGGAGTGGTCCAGGAGGTCCAAGGCGGACAACTGGAGTACAGCGGAGCCAGCATGTAATGTTGGGGAGAGAGCCAGGCATTCCCACAGGGGGTGTGCCGGGCAAACGAGGAGGAAGTAGGAGTAAAGTGGAGGAAGTGAACTGGGTGATCGATTTTCTGTGAGTGAAACATGGACAGTTGAGCGGGAGGAAACAGGTTAGTGACAACCCAGAGAAGCAAGTGCAGGAACCATAAGAACAGTAACTTCCAAGGACTGAGGGGCGTTATGTATGTGGGTCATGAAAATAGGCAGTGATGGCCTGTGACTCAGCATTAATACGTCAAAAGAATTCTATCAGTCAAGCAGAGGAAATTATTCAGAGTAATGACTTTCTGTTCAACTTGGGAGTGCTACACAAGAGGAAGCAATAGACTCAGGAAAGGATCGTTCTAGGGAAGTCCAATAGCAACAGCTATGGCTGTGGATTACACCCTTATAAAGTCTGGCGGAACACCTCATATCTACCTATGAACAACCCCAGACTAACTCCACGAATAAAGAGGTATTAAACTCAAACACTGACTGTTTGGTGTCATGTGCGTGTATGGGAGATCGAAAGCGGAGTGATTGGCAAAATTATGATGAACAAACCAGCAGCCCCTACGGGGGTACCGCTACATATATATATCTATATAGATATAAATATATATATTTTATATATATATATATATATATATATATACATACATATATATATATATACATTAGAGGTGTTATGAGAGTCCTTGAGGTCACTCAATCATATGTTTTTTTAATGCGTTTGTATATAACGGTTTAAACTTCATCCTATTAAAAACTTTCAATTTTTTACCTAATATACAACTGTGTCTATAAAGTCCATGTTTCTACTCTAATTTCTTCCAAACAATATTGGGATGTTGGAACACTGTTACTAGTGTATCCACAGTATCACCCTGTGATTATACACGTAGTTCACACTTTTTTATTGTCTTTATTCAACCTTATCTACTATGATTGATGCACCCTATTTCCGTGCTTGTGTGCAGGGAAAAAGGAGGAGCATTTCAGTTTGCTTGATATCAGGAAATGTATTTTTGTTTATACCTGGAGTTATTGAAACTACAGTGCCTTGAAAAAGTATCCATACTTCTTGAAATGTATTTTATTGGGATTTTATTTGATTGAGCAACACAAAGTGGCAAATGATTGTGAAGTGGAAGGAAAATGATAAATGATTTTCAATTTTTTTTTTTACAAATAAATATCTGAAAAGTGTGGCGTGCTTTTGTATTCAGCCCCCTTTACTCTGATACCCCTAACTAGTGGAACAAATTGCCTTCAAAAGTCACCTAATTAGTAAATAGATTCCACCTGTGTGTAATTTAATCTCAGTATAAATACAAATACAGCTGTTCTGTGAAGCCCTCAGAGGTTTGTTAGAGAACCTTAGTGAACAAACAGCAGCGTGAAGGCCAAGGAACACACCAGACAGGTCAGGGATACAGTTGTGGAGAAGCTTAACGCAGGGTTAGGTTATAAAAAAAATTATCCAAAGCTTTGAACATCTCACTGAGCACTGTTCAATCTATCATCCGCAAATGGAAAGAGTATGGCACAACTGCAAACCTAACAAGTCTTGGCCATCCACCTAAACTAATAGGCCGGGAAAGGAAAGCATTAATCAGAGAAGCAGCCAAAAGGCCTATTGCAACTGGAGGAGCTGCAGAGATCCACAGCTTGGGTGGCAGAATCTATCCACTGGACAACTATTAGTCGTGCACTCCACAAATCTGGCCTTTATGGAAGAGTGGCAAGAAGAAAGCCATTGTTGAAACAAAACCATGAGAAGTCGGGTTTACAGTTTGAAAGAGGCCATGTGGCAGACACCGCAAACCTGGAAGAAAGAGCTCTGGTCAGATGAGACCAAAATTTTACTTTTTGGCCTAAAAGCAAAATGCTATGTGTGGCAGAAAATAAAAACTGAACATCACCATGAACACACCATCCCCACCATGAAACATGGTGGTGGCAGCATCATGTTGTGGGGATGCTTTTCTTCAACAGGGACGGTGAAGCTGGTCAGAGTTCATGGGAAGGTGAATGGAGCCAAATACAGGGCAATCTTAGAAGAAAACCTGTTAGAGTCTGCAAAAGACTTGAGACTGGGACGGAGGTTCACCTTCCAGCAGGACAATGACCCTAAACATACAGCCAGAGCTACAATGAAATTGTTTAGATCAAACATATTCATATGTTAAAATGGTCCAGTCAATGTCCAGACCTAAATCCAACTGAGAACCTGTGGCAAGACTTGAAAAATGCTGTTCACAGACACTCTCCATCCAATCTGACAGAGCTTGAGCTATTTTGCAAAGAAGAATGGGCAAAAGTGTCACACTCTATATGTGCAAAGCTGGTAGAGACATACCCAAAAAGAATTGCAGCAAAAGGTGGTTCTAAAAAAAGTATTGACTCAGGGGCTGAATACAAATGCACGCCACACTTTTCAGATATATATTTGTAAGATATTTAAAAAAAAAAAATGTTATCACTTTCCTTCCACTTCACAATTATGTGTCACTTTGAGTTGGTCTATCAAATATAATCCCAATAAAATACATTTACGTTTTTGGTTGTAACATGACAAAATGTGGAAAATTTCAAGGGGTATGAATACATATTCAAGGCACCGTATTTAGCAAATTGAATGCCTAACTTGTCCTCTTTGCAGGAAGGACGCGGAGGGGCTCAGGCATCGAACGCCACAATTGACAGGCGGATTAGGCAGGCTGTTTCCAGATAAAGGACCGATCCATTCCTTTTGTAAATGCACATTCCACAAGGGCCTTATCAAGGGCTCATGCCTCACCGTAAAAATGTGTAAGGCCGCTACATGGTCCAGTTTTTCAACATGCCTAAAGAACCATTGGTCGGATCTCCTCCAGGCAGTGGCCCCACCCTAGGCTATTAAGTATTTGCTTATCATCTCTGTCATTGAAGACGACTTGGGGGAAAAAAACAGACTTACCAGTAACTCTATTTCCAGGAGTTTTTCAAGACAGCCAACTTCCCGCCCTTTGCTTGTGATTACTGTTTTTTTCCCGGGTCCTTCATTAGGTTCTTGGGTTTACTGAAGCAGGGGCCTGGAAGACCTCATTTTATTCTCTGACTAATTTGTTTCCTGTCCCTTTGGGAGTAGCTATACGTCTCTTTGGCTGTCCTGGAAATATTGTTCCCGTAAGTCAAACTCCGTTTTTATTTACATTTATTTATTTATTTTTGTTCTCCTCTTCATCTAGGTCTTACAATCTGCTCTTGTGCCATTGCACTTTTCTGCTGTTCTAACCTGGTTGAATGGTTTGACATTTGGTGTAAAAATGTTTTTTTTTTCTTTCTATAAACTTTGGATCAAACGGAGCCCCACATCACCTGTTTCTTTTAGTCTAATATAGCTTTAGATAAAATACATATTAGCTTTATTACAATTTTTTTTGGATAATATTTATTAGATAGTGTTATTATTCAATTTCAAACAACATTGAGTCTATCACATTAGAACCTCTAAGAAAAAAGAAAAAACAAATCTGAATACTAAAAACATTTGCCTGTTTTTCCAGCATCCATCAGTTTTATTTTTTTATTTTTCATTCAAATAACAGTTTGGTTCTGATTGGTCATTTTGTAAAATAGTTCATATAGTTGGTGCATTGACAAATGATATTCAATGTGTTCCTCTGTTCCATGCTGCCTTCTTAGACTAGCCGCTCTTCCGATAGTAGGATTTTAATTACAAGTAGATAAAGGATGTTTAGTGTCCCATTGGTTGGTAGTGTGACATATCTAAATCCAAGTAGCAGAGCACAATTTCCCCCTAACATTTTTTTTTCTTGCATTACTAATTTAAACTGACTGATCATAGAGATGGAAATTAATTAATTATTAGGAATTTCATATTGCTGCAGGGACTTCCCATACAAAATTACAACTGGCACAATTCACAGCATTGGCTCATCATCTAATATAAATCAGTGCAGCGCTATAAACATTAAATGAGAAAAAAAAAAAACTTCACCAAAAGTAAATATTGACATAATGAAATGGAGAAAACAAACTGAAAACAGAAAACTAAGGTGGGGTATTAACTCCAAAAATAATATTATGTGTTCTAATGTGTCAATAGGTATATATTGTCGATATTGAATCACCTAGTATTATACCAATAAAATAAGAATAAAATAAATACATCAAATATATAATAGGTATATTCACATAACAAAGTGAAATTATTGTTCCTCAACCGTGGGTAAATATACTCCCAATATACATAGCTTAGGATAAATATAGTGATGTCAATCTGACATTCATAAGTGAAATTGTAAAAAACATATGTGATGAAAATTTAAATAAGTCCCATTGATCTTGCAAAAAGGAAAATAGGCCAGTGAATGATGCAACCAACAAATGGTGAAAAAAGGATCCCTCATCCAGTGAGACAGAACACCCGAGGCGAGTAAGTATTCTCCTTACCAGCTGAAAAGACCAATATGTTGGTCTCACCGAGCCCAGGACATCCAGGGCTGCTGAATCTGTATCTTTCGGTGTCACTCAAAACATAAAAGCAGAGTGGTCTCCCATAGTGTAGCATTTGAGTAAATTTTATTAGGCTTAAAAAAAGACTTGCACTTACAAAAAGGCAGCTGAATGAACGCGATCACATACAAGCATAACAGTGGATCTGAATGGCGGCGTCTCCCGAGGCTTCCTTCGCTCGCTGTCCGCTACCAAACCTCTGTGTCTCCGACTTCACTGTATCTCTGACTTTGTGGTGTCTTGCAGCAGTGACATCTATGCCAAAATCAGGGTGGCTCATCATCGCTATGCTTCGTACAACTGTTCAGGGGGACATTTCTTCTACTGGGGGAACAAAATAAAAAAAAAAATATATATATATATATATATATATATATATATATATATATATATATATATTTTTTTTTTTTTTTTTTGGCATAACCGTCATGTATTTCAAGTCTATTTATTGAGAGTTCAGAAAGATTAATCCTTTCTGTGAAGATTACACTGCGGGTGATGTCCCAGTGTTAACAGTCATACACGTGTAGATGATAAAGGACCAGATTGCAAGTCTGAAGTAGAAAAAAAAGCTGTTTCCATAATACATAATACAAATTGCTATTGGTGCTGTCAATCATGTTCTTGTGAAGTGTCCACAGATACACACAACTTTATTGTATCAGCTACTGCAGTGCATATCAGTCGTTTTCATATCAGAAAATTAGGTAAGGTATTATATTAGGGGATTCCAACAGAATCTTGTTTTTGAATAATCTGCACATACCACCTATATGATTTCATGTAGGATATGAAAAAAGAATTAAACATTAGCTTGAATCAAACTGTAAAGACCATGTAAACCACTCTGCTTGCTGGACTTCTGATGTTGCAGCATCATTGAGGGAGGGTGCTTGATGGGCATTTTGGAATTTGTTAGCTTTCCCCTCTGTTTTTCTGGTCCGTTCAAGCTGTCTAGCTGACACGTGAATAGAGTGCAGATCACTTCAGGCAATTGCTAACAGAACATTGCAACTCTTTTAGCCTTTCTGACCTTCAACTGCTGCTGCATCCTATTACCACATCATGCTGCCATGTTTCCGGGGCAATAACGGGTGTCTTGGTCCCCCTACAAGTTAGTGCTATAGCTACCTGCTTTATGTTCTTAGTGCATTTATGCATGCATATCTCCTCTTTGAACATGAACATTGCAATCCCTGTACATCAACAATGTGCCCAAAACTTTGACTTTTCATCTTGTATCTTATGTTCTCGCTTCTCATATGTACGTGACATTCCAATTTTTTTTGCTAGAAAAATATATTTATTTACAAGCAAAGGCTCTAAAAAATAAAATGTTAAATATTCAATTTTTTTGTCACACAGTCATTGTGCAGTGTTTTTTTTTTTTTTTGAAAAAACACACTGATATATTTTAGTGAACACAAACACAATATAATACCCAGTTCTTGGTAAAATATAAAAGGGTAAATAGTTGCCTAACATGTCACACTTTAAAATGACCTATGCTCGTGGAGCCGTGCCAAACTATAGTACCTTTAAAAAAAAAAAACTCCATAGGCAACGTTCTACGTTTTAAAAGCCTTTACAACTGTCATCACTAAATGCCGCCCTGCAACCAATGATGTTGCGTGTTCGCTCTGCCCCTTGCTGCTTACGATCCAATGGCTCCTGGCCAGGCCGTGAGGTAAGCTGTGACATCATGTGTTCGCCCCCATCCCCTGCTGTTTGTTATCGCCGAGTGGGAGCTGCGAGGTATAATGTGATATGTGCGCCCTGCCCCCTTCAGCTTGTTACCTCCCAATCCCTGCCTGCCACAAGGTATGTGGGGTGTTTACAGGGGCGCAATGATGGGCACATTTTCTTATAAGGGGCACACAGATGGGCACATTTAATGTACGGTTCACTTTGATGGGCAAAAAGAAAAGTGCCCATTAGCATGCCCCTTAACATAAAATGTGCCCATCAGAGTGCCCCTTAACATTACATATGCCCATCAGAGTATCCCTTATTTTATGTTAACGGGCACTCTGATGGGCATATTTTACATTAAGGGGCACTCTGATGGGCACATTTTATGTTAAGGGGCACTCTGATGGTCACAACAAAATATGCGCATTAGCATGCCCCTTAACGTAAATGTACCCATCAGAGTGCCCCTTATCATAAATTAAGGTGCATGCTTATGGGCACATTTTATGTTAAGGGGCACACTGATGTGCACATATTATGTTAGGGGACACCTGATGTATAGGGGCACTCTGATGGCAACACCTGATGTAAGGTGGCACTGTGATTTGCACACCTGATGTGATGGAGACACCTGATGTAAAGGGACACTCTGATGATGGCACTTAATGAAAGGGGGCACTCTGATGGGGACACATGATGTAAGGGGGCACACTGATGGGAGACACCATATGTAAGGGGGCCTTCTGATGAAGAAACCTGATGTAGGGGGGCACTCTGATGGGGATACCTAATATAAGAGAATATTCTGACGTGGCAACTGATTTATGGGGGTAGTCTGATGGGGGCACCCAATGTAATTAATTATGGGTGAACACTATTGGGAACATTTACAGAGTATTAGCGAGTGTGTGGAGGAAACGGTAAGAAAAGCGCCAGAGAGCACGGCTTGCACAAAAGAAAAGGAAAGTAGACACGTACAAAGCCCTCTTTGTGCAGTGGCTCCCTCAGCCCCTTCTAATACTCAGCTGAGCACCATCTTGAGCCAGCGATCTGCACAAGAGCTGAGCTTCTCTCAGGTCTCTCATTCCTCATTGGCTGGGACAGAAGCAGGAGCCAATCGCTCCTGTTTCTGTCAATCACAGCCAGTGAGTCAATGAGGAGAGAGCAGGGGCAGGGCCGAGCCATGGCTCTGTGGGTCTTATGGACCCACAGAGCAGGGCTCAGGGGCAAGCATGCACCAGTGCCCCCAGAGCAAGTGGCTTGGGTTTTGTGTTATTGTTGTTATGCCACAGGTGCCTGCTATTGTGGACTTCCTCTGGTTCCAACTGTGCCTGAATCCCACAGTTGTCAGACGTTCCTTATGGAGGCTCTGCATCCTGCACTGCCAACGTCATCCCTCCAATCCCAGACCTGCCGAGAGACTATACAGGTGCTGTCAGACAGGAAATTGTTGTTTGTTGTACCTGCCAGTGTCACCCTAGATTTAGCTAATTCAACTGGTACATGTCCAAAACCTCCAGGACCCCACATTTTAGCACTTTTGTTTTTCTTTTTTGTGTCCATTCATTTAGTTTATTTGCCAAAATATGTAGGACTTGTTAATGTTCGTAAACGGTCTGTTTTTCAGGTCGTATCAGGTTTATTTTGACACTATGCACTATGTTTGAAATGGCAACATTTCTTAGTCCAGTTTCAGCTGTCCAAAATCTATTTCCAAGATATCCATTAGTGCTACATTGCATACATAACTTTGTCCCCTAAGGATTTTCTAAAAGTTCTTTCAGATAAAACAAAATGGTGATGATTTGCAGGCCCAGTTTGCTCTTCTTCCAGCCACTTTTAAAATTGTTGGTACGTTATATCCTCATAAAATTATACCCATTAATACACAGATACTTGGGTACAGTGCCTAAAAAAAAAAGGATTGTTCTCCTTGGAAATATTCATGTTTTATTCATCATAGGTCATTACATCGCAGTTGATTTAGTCTTGTTTTTTTTAAACTGAGACAAATCAACAAAATATACCTTTAAGTGTCAATGCAGAAAAAAAAAGTTTTTGCAAAGTTGTTTAACTTACAGCATTGTGCATAGGTATACACCCACTTCAAGTTCATCTATATTACTTGCACTTTTGGAAGCATTAGGCCCCTTTCACACTGGGGCGGTGGGGGCGTCGGCGGTACAACATCGCTATTTTTAGCGCTGCTGTACCGTCGTTCTTGTAGCTGTATTCGGCCGCTAGCGGTGCGGTTTTAACCCCCGCTGGCAGCCGAAAAAGGGTTAAAATCCCTCGTACAGCGCGGCTATTGCCGCGGTATAGCCGCGCTGTCCCATTGATTTCAATGGGCAGGAGCGGTTTAGGATCGTGAATACACCGCTCCTTCACCGCTCCAAAAAAGCGGTTTGCAGGACTTTTTTCACCGCCCTGCCTGCGCACCGCTTCAGTGTGAAAGCCCTCGGGCTTTCACACTGAACAAACAGCGGAGGCTGTTTAGGGGCGGTTTGCAGGCGGTATTTTTAGCGCAATACCACCTGCAAACCGCCCCAGTGTGAAAGGGGTCTTAGTCTTGATCCTGTGTGGAATCAGCTGTCAGCTTTACACATTTGAACACTGAGTTTTTCCCAGTTTCATTTTGAAAAACTGCTTCAGCTATGTCAGGTTACATAAAGATTTTGAGCCCGGTCACAAATTGTATTGTATTGGAATCTGGACTGGAACTTGATCATTCCAGGATAGTAGCACTTGTTTTAAAGTTATTCTTGTAACCTTGGCTTTTTGCTTGGGGTTATTTTGCTGGAAAAAAAAAAAATCATTTCTCTTCAGAGAAGCCTATTCTGCCCTCTCCTAACAACTGTACTTTTATTTTCTTCATCAGCTCATCCCCACAGTTATTACCTTGTGTATCACTTGACCATCCCTCTTAGATTGTAAGCTCTAACAAGCAAGGCCCTCTGATTCCTCCTATATTGAATTGTATTGTAACTCTCTGCCCTAACAACCTCAAGTGCTGTACAAACTGCTGGTGCTATATAAATCCTGTATTATAATAATAATCATCAATATCTGACTGCTTATTGCATTTTAATATACAACATTTTCTGAATCAGTTACCCTTGCTGTGTACCTGGCCTATAATGTGTGCTTTGGGCCATGGATCCTTGTGTTAGATGCTAGATGTAGTTGGCTGCAAGATGCTATACAGGTCCAGGGTCGTTGTCCTTTGCCTTTGGTATCCAGACCCTGAAGACCCCTTCAGGGGTATAATCCATCTGTCCTAGTTTCCCTAGAGCACAACAGTCGCCAGTATGGCAAAAAATATTTTTCCAGCAAGCAGGCCATACCAGCTTCTTAGCCTGAGCGACAAGAGCATCGGTGAGCTCTCTGAGTCTCAGTCTGATTCTGATTTGGCATATTAACCCGTTTTAAGCAGTGGGTCTGTTATAGAATCGGAGGAAGAGGATTGTGTGCCCATGAAAAGAAGGTGTTCTGGCATGGAGCAGCAGCCTACTACCAGCAGCTCAGTGCCGTCCACCTCGAGTGCAGTGCCATCCACAAGAGTATCACTGCAACAAAGGCCAAGCACTAGTGGGGTGTCATTTCAGCCCCAAAGGGATAGGGCCCATGCCAGCCTTCCCTGTGCCCTTCAAAACCCCCTGTTACTTCCCCCTAATTCCGGAGTAGTACATTTTTACTGAATACCTACTATCGTCTGTCGTGGCCCAGTGAAACCTCTATGTGCAGCAGTTCATAGTAAGCAACCCTGGTTTTAGTAATCCTCATCCCTTTGAGTGGAGAGAACTTACCGTGGAGGAATTTAAAAATAAAATAGGCCTATATGGGACTCACAAAAAAAACAAATTATATTCCTACAGGTCCACCAACCCCATCCACCACATGCCAATCTTCTCATCCATTATGCCAAGGTCAAAATACCTTATGATTATGTGGTTCCTCCACTATAATGACAACACCCAGTGCCCTCCCCAAAATGACCCAGCTTTTGACAAATCATTTAAAATTCGGTCACTTTTAAATTATTTTTCTGAAAATAATCCCCAGTTATATACCCCCGACTAAAATATCTTCATCGATGAGTCCCTTGTTAAATTCACAGGCAGGCTGGGCATCAAACAGTTTATCCCCAGCTAAAAACCCTGATACAGTGTTAAACTCTACAAACTTTTTGACCGAGCCACGGTACATCTATGACTTCCTGGTGTGTGAAAGGAAGGACTCCCAACTGCATCCCCCTGAATTCCCAGAGTACTTTGGAGCCAGCGGAAAAGTTGTCTGGGAGCTTGTCCATCCACTTCTTGGAAAGGGATAACATCTTCATGTGGATCATTTTTATACATGCTTGCCCCTCTTCTGCATTCTTCACCAGAGGGGCAATCCAGCATGTAGTACAGTGAGAGCCAATAGAAAGGGCTTCCCGCAAAAACTCGTCAATGAAAACCTATGATGAGGGGAGGCGGCATCTTTGCAGAACCAGGAGCTATTGGCTGTCTGGTGGAGGGACAGATAAGACGTCCACATGCTCACATCGATCCAGAACGACACCTACGTGGAAGTCCCCAGAAGAAACGTCCCAATCCGGAAACCAGCTTGTGTCCATGACTATAATATGATCAGGGGGGGGTAGACTACAATGATCAGATGATTAAACCCTACCTTCCCACAAGAAAATCCTGCCATTGGTATAAAAAAAGTCTCATTTTTTTCAGTTTGACCATGTATAACACTTATGTTATTTACCAAAAATCTACCGAGACCCCTGTATCCTATCTGCATTACAAAGAAGTAGTTATCTCCGCCCTTTTGTACCCTGAAGGCCCACCAGAAATTATTCGCTCTGTTTCAGTGAGCAGACTCCACAAACGCCAGTTTCCTGAGAAAATCCCCCCTGTGAAACAGGCCACAGACGTCAAAAGAAATGCCGGGTGTGCTCCAGAGGAGGAGTTAGACAAGACATTGTTTATTATTGTCCCCAATGTCCTTCCCAACCAGGCCTCTGTATAGGTGACTGTTTCCGCTTTTACCATACTTCTCTACATTATTAGGGAAGTATGGTAAACATAATTGTCATTTACCTCCACACCCCTTATGACACTGCACTAAACTGTACATACCGCTTCCTTCTCTGGAACTGACCCTGGCCTGTCATACAACCATGCTTTTGCCTAACGCTTGGATGTTGGGCCTCTGTATGTAGCCAGGCTGTGTAAAAGTCTCACACATGTGGTATCGCCATACGCAGGAGGAGTAGCAGAATGTATTTTGGGGTGTCATGTTTGCTATGTACATGCTATGTGTTGGAAATATCTGACAAATGGACAACTTTGTGTAAAAAAAAAAAGTGTTTTCATTTTTTTTCCACATTTTCCAAAAATGTCTGGAAAAAAAATGAACTGTTCAAAAGACTCATTATGCCTCATAGATTATATGTTGGGGTGTTTGCCTTCCAAAATGGGGTCATTTTGTGGGCGTTTCCATTGTCCTGGCGCTCCAGGGGCTTCAAAAGTGTAATAGGTGGTTGAGAAAGTGAGATATGCTTCTAGAACGCCTAAAGGTGCTACTTCAATGTTGGGCCTCTGTATGTGGCAATGCTGTGTAAAAGTCTCACACATGTGGTATTGCCATACTCAAGTGGAGTAGCAGAATGTATTTTGGGTTGTAATTTGTGGTATGCACATAACATGTGAGAGAAATAACCTGTTATAATGATGATTTTGTGAAAAAAATAATAATTTTGCAAAGAATTGTGGGAAAAAATGACAACTGAAAAAAAAACTAACCATGACTCTTACTAAATACCTTGGAATGTCTACTTTCCAAAAATGGGTTATTTGTGGGGTATGTGTACTTTCCTGGCTTGTTAGTGTCTCACAAAATTAGATAGGCCTTCAGTACAAGAGGTTTCATTAATTGGCACCATAGACTCTATAACTTTCACAAAGACCAAATAATTTACACTGATTTGGGTTATTTTTACCAAAGATATGTAGCAGTATAAATTCTGCCCAAAATTTATGAAGAGAAAATTACTAAGTTGCAAAATTTTGTAACACAAAGAAAAATTCTTTTTTTTTTTTTTTTTTTTTTTTTTACAAAATTCTTTTTTTCATTTTTAGCACAAAAAAAAAAATACCCCCCCCCCAAAAAAAAGACAGCTATTTCATATGGTACAGTGTTGCATGACTGAGTAATTGTCATTCAAAATGTGAGAGCACCGAAAGCTGAAAATTGGTGTGGTTAGGAAGGAGCTTTAAGTGCCCAATAGGCAAGTGGTTAAACTTGTAAACAAAACGTTCCTGAAAAGGCCTGGTCTTCAAGTGGTTAATAAGGTAAGAATTACAGTGCCACAGGTAAACAGGTGTGTGGTTCTCATTCCACTCTATTAATTAAGAGACAGTGGCATGGCCAGATTACGTGATGTCATGCATAGTGAAGGAGGAGACACATTGTAATGGCCATTTATCCACAACAAATAAATCAATTCTTTAGGAAGAATTAGGCTTACAGGAGAAAAATGTAAAGTCCCTTTTATTGGCATGTTGGCATAGACATCCTTCTATGTAGAAAAGGAATTGTAATAAAGGACATTACCTCGTTTTGTGGGTTGCGAAGGCCATCAAGCAATCAGTAGGAAGGTTAAAGTCACTGCGTAGTATAAGATCTCCTTTTTATAACAGAATTAACCACTTCAGTCCCAGAATAATTTACCCCCTTCCTGACCAGAGCACTTTTTGCGATTCGGCACTGCGTCGCTTTAAAGCGGAGGTCCGCCGAAAAAAAAAAATATTAAAAGCCAGCAGCTACAAATACTGCAGCTGCTGAACTTTAATATATGGACACTTACCTGTCCAGGGAGCCCGCGATGACGGCAGCCGAAGCCGATCTGTCCGTCGGCTCTCGGGTGATGCCGCCGCCATCCTAGGTAGGGGAATCGGGAAGTGAAGCTGTGCGGCTTCACTTCCTGGTTCCCTACTGTGCATGCGCGAGTCACACTGCGTGTCCTCACTGGTCCCTGCTGTCTTCTGTCTCCCAGAAGACAGCGGGGGAGGACAGAGTAGGCGCCGGCAGTGGCGTAAGTCACCGCGAACGCCGCTGTGATCTATGCCAGGAAGTGGGAGCAAATACCTGTATTAGACAGGTATCTGCTGCCCCCTGAAAGGTTCCAAATGTGACACCGAAGGGGGGGGGATTCCAAAAAGTGGATGTTTTTTTCCCACAAATAGAGCTTTCTTTTGGTAGTATGTGATCGCCTCTGCGGTTTTTATTTTTTGCGCTATAAACAAAAAAAGAGCGACAATTTTGAAAAAATTGCATTTTTTTTCTATAATAAATATCCCCCAAAAATATATAAAAAAACAATTTCTTTCCTCAGTTTAGGCCGATATGTATTCTTCTTAGAGCTGCACGATTCTGGCCAAAATGAGAATCACAATTTTTTTGCTTAGAATAAAAAGATCACGATTCTTGCAACGTAAAATCTTTCACATTATACAAAAAAAGAATGGGCTAACAATACTGGTTAGATTTTTTTTTTTTTAATTCATTAAAGTAATTTTTTCCAAAAAAATTGCATTTGAAAGAACGCTGCGCAAATACAGTGTTTCATAAAATATTGCAACAACCACCATTTTATTCTCTAGGGTGTCTACTAAAAATATATATATATATGTTTGGGGGTTCTAAGTAATTTTCTAGCAAAAAAAAAAAAAAATTATTTTAACTTGAAACCAACAAATGTCAGAAAAAGGTTTAGTGTTTAAGTGGTTAAACTTTTTTCACTTACACAGGAAGTCTATTCCATTGACAAACTGTTACAATGTTTATACTTAAGTTCAACTAATAAAGAATGTTTTGTTTCTTGGCAGACTGCCCGGTTTTTCTCTTCCTTTCTTTTGAGCGCTGTGGCTTCAGAAGAGCAGAGAGAATTCTTTGCATTGAGGAATTGTGAAACACTTTAGTCAAGATCGTGATAACGATTCTTGACGATTAATCACGATAACGATTCTTGACGATTAATTGTGCAGCTCTAATTCTTCTACATATTTTTGGTAAAAAAAATACTGCAATAAGCATATATTGATTGGTTTGCGCAAAAGTTATAGTGTCTACAAAATAGGGGATAGATTTATAGCATTTTTATTATTTATTTATTTATTTTTTTACTAGTAATGGTGATCTACAATTTTTATCGTGACTGTGACATTATGGTGGACACATCGGACAATTTTGACAAATTTTTTGGAACCAATGGCATTAATACAGCGATCAGTGCAATTAAAAATGCATTGATTGGGGGCGGAGCTTGCCGAGGACCGTGATGACCGCATGAGAACGGAGCTCTCGTATCATCAGGGATACAGCGGCACATAGCAGCCTACGCAGCTACGATCTGGATACCCCGCATCGGCGACTACACCCCACGGAAGCCGGCCGACATGACAAACAAGAGGAAAGGGCACCAGAAGTCGCAGAGGCTGACAGCCTATTTCACACTGGGGCAAAAGCAAGATGGTGCTGGCCCTCCGATACCATCCGCAGCCTGCACATCGCAGAACATGGAGAAAAAGAACAATCCTCCTAAAAGGAACACACCGCTGTGTAATCAACACTCCCCTCAATCTACATCTGCCTCTGAGAGCCCCCAAAAGGCCAGATTCAGGCTGGATGGCACGGATCCTGCATAGGAGGTGAGCATGGGCCTAGACTCTGGGGATGACACCAGGGAGCTCCCCGACTCAATAGATCACTTCCCCACTATCAATCAACCGGTATTGGACACCACTCTCAAGGATATGCTAGTGTCTCTTAGAAGTTCAATCCACAATGACATGATGGCATGTGTTAATCAGTTTGGGAAAGAAATACAGTCAGTGTCAGCAAGGGTGGATCATGTGGAAACAAAGATGGGGGAGTATGCTTCCACAATTAACAGTCTCATCGATGCACATGACACCCAGGACGAGGAGATGGAGGCAGTCAGGGCCAACATTGCAGACATTGAGGATTGTTCCAGGAGGAACAATCTAAAGATAAGGGGTGTCCCTGAATCTATTCAACAGTCAGAACTGCGCAATTATGTTGCTCAGGTGTTCACTTCCATTCTGCCTGACCTTACAGAACTGGATGTTACAGTGGACAGAATTCATAGATGGCCAAAACCCTCTTATCACCCAGATAAAGTGCCAAGAGAAATTATCCTGCGCTTGCGTTTTTCATGTGAAAGAACGTCTAATGTCTGCTGCGCGCAATAAAGACCTCCTCCCTGAACAATACAAAGAGTTGCAATTCTTCACTGACCTATCCCAATTCACTCTACAAAAAGGAAGAGCCTTAACACCATTTCCAAAGCTCTTACCACAAGATTAGCTATAGATGGGGGTTCCCAACCAAACTAATCATCACCAAAGATGGCAAAAAACATACAGTAGACTCCCTCACAAAAGGCCTAGATCTGCTGAAAACATGGCACACCATCCCTGACGACCTTCCATAGGGGACCATCAACCGCAGTCCTGGCCGCCCTATGGAAGAATGGAATCTGGTCAACTCTAAGAACGCTCGCACTCACCGTTAATATGTACAGTGGGCTGACTACAACCTCATTTTTTTGTCCCTGCTCTGGAGACAGCCGGCTAAGCTAGACTCTGACCTACAACTGTTTTTTGCTGACCCTTGTTTTTGTTTTTCTTACTCTATGTTCACCAACCTGTTTAACACTTTCCCAGTTAGTTACGCAGTTACTTTCCTGTCTACTTGGAGCCAAAAGGAGCGCCTACCTAATTGTATGCAACTTGAAGCTGATACCTCATCCACAGAGATTTGGGAACCCTCGCCACCTGATGTAAGTATTTCACACACATCCTGCACATGCTACCACCTATGCTCATTTCACCATGACGATCACCTTTTTAACCATTAATGCCAAGGGACTCAACCACCCGGCAAAGAGGAACTATTGTGAAATGAGGCAACCCAACACAATTATGATATTCTCTGCGCCCAAGAGACCCATTTCCATAGTCAAATGATGCCCAGATGCACTCACCCCAAATTTCCCCATGTTTTTACAGCAAATACCTCAGCCAAAAAGAGAGGGGTATTAACTGCTATTAAAGACACAGTTGCATTTGCAATGCACAAAGTAATAGCAGGTCCTCTAGGGCGCTATCTCATCCTCATATGCGACATTAACTCTACTACTTATACGGTGGTCAATATATATGCACCAGGTTTTCAAAAAGGTCAGTCAGGTGCAAAAGGGCTTTCTCCTGGTTTGCGGAGATTTCAATCTCTCTCCTGATCCACAAATGGACTCTACGTCCTGTTCAAATAGACACCACCACTCGCTGCAATCAATACTGCATACTCATGAACTATATGACACGTGGAGATGCCTCCATGGCACGGAAAAAGATTACTCTTTTTTTTTTTTTTCAAGTCACAGAATCTACACAAGGTTGGATCTCTTCCTCACGGATAAATGGCCGACACCTAAAATCACAGCCTCAAAGATCAACACCATCACCTGGTCGGATCATGCCTCGGTGATGCTTTTGGTTGTAGATTCGCCAAATGTTAATACTAACTTCGTTTGGCGGTCCAACCCGAGGCTTTTCCAGGCTGATCCCTCCAAAAATGCCCTACAGAAAGACCTACAGTAACTGATTTTTTCCTCCCGCAATGTTAATTCTGTGTCAGATCCTCTGGTTATATGTAACGTCCAAAAGGCGTATATGAGAGGGGTTTTAATAAAATTGGGAGCAAGAGCTAAGAGACAGAGGAGACAGCATATACAAGATATAATCTTTAAAATCTGCAATCTAGAAGCCCAAAACAAACACTTCCCCGTTAGTTTCAGAGCAATTAATGCAGCTTAGGCATAAATTAAGCCTAACTCTACTCGATAACTTTGAACAAGCCTCTAAACGTCTTAAAGTGACCTATTATGTAAGTGGCAACAAGGCAGGGAGACTTTTAGCCAATCGTCTCAATGAGCAGAGACACATAAATTCCATATATACTTCATCCCAAAACTCAAGAAAAGTTACACCACCCACAGGCTATAGCTGATGCATTCAGCTGCTATTATAGTTCTCTATAACTTACAAGAGATCTCAGCCACAATTCAACCCACAAAATCCAGGAGATCAGATTTTCTTGATAAGATTAAACTCCCTCATGTAACTAGAGGATCTAAATTCCCCTTTTCAGAAGCATAAGTTGCCAAAACCATTGATTCCCTTCCCAGCAATAAGTCTCATGGGGCCTGATGGCTTTACGAGGGAATACTATAAAACATTTAAATTGGTACTAGCCCCACACTTAGCAGAAAATTTATAACAATGCTATCTCCTCGTCCTCTTTCCCACCGGAAATGCTTAAAGCATTGATAGTGGCATTACCGAAGCCGGGGAAGGACCCCAATATACCTCAAAACTTAAAACCCATCTCGTTTTTATAAAACGATCTAAAACTTTATGCTAAGCTTCTGGCTAACAGATTGGTGGATCTACTCCCATCTCTAATACACCTGGACCAATCTGGGTTTACAAAGGGTCGCCAAACCGCAGATGCCACGAGACGGCTAATCAATGTCATACATTTGGCTAACAAAACAAGAATGCCTTCTCTGCTCCTGGCTTTGGATGCAGAGAAGGCGTTCAATAGAATTCACTGGGAGTACCTGGCAAAGGTGCTGACCAAGTTTGGGTTTGAGGGTCGAATACACTCGCTATTATGACACTTTATACAACCCCATCGGCACGGTGTACATCTCAGGAATGCTGTCCATGCCATTTAACATAACTAACGGGACCCGTCAAGGGTGCCCACTCTCCCCGCTCATCTTTTACTTGCAAATGGAGCCTCTGGCCATGTACATTTGCTCTCATCCCCAGATAAGTGGATTTAGGACCAAGAATACAACACACACCATCAGTCTCCTCAAAGACGATATCATCCTAATGCTCACTAACATTGATTCTTCCCTGCCTTTGTTTCACCAGGCTTTACAACTATTTACCTCAGTGTCTTACTGTAAGGTTAATGAGACCAAATTGTAAATTCTAGGCTTAGGAATCCCCAACCAAACCAAACAAGATCTAAGCAAGAAGTTTCCATATAAATGCAAAGAGAAAGGTATATCTTATTTGGGTATAACACTCACTTCTAATATATAGGAACTGGTTAAAGAAAACTGCACACCACTCTTAATGTCGCTTCACACCAAATTAGAAAGATTAGCAAATTTTGAATTATCTTGGTCGGGTAGACTGGCTGCTTTTAAAATGCAAATCCTTCCACAATTAATATATGTATTTAGAACATTGCCTATCCCTGTCCCTAACTCCTTTTTCTCTTCAGTACCATCTACCATCAACAAAGTCTTATGGGTGGGGAAAAAAGCACGCTGTGCATTCAGTAGAATTATAAAACAGAGAAAAGCGGGAGGAGTGGGCCACACGCATATAAAAGACTATTACACAGCCTCTATTCTAGCTCAATTAAAGGGATGGTTCAACACTCCTCCGACTACCTTATGGGCGACTCTTGAACAACAGCAGATTCCAGGTGGGGACCTTTACGATTTCCTGATGTCTAGCCACTATACAAGCATCTATTGATGCGTGACGGATCCTCACATCACATGTATCCCCTCAGCTCAAACATACTCCATTAAAATTCCCATTGTCAGCTCCTTATTCCAGGTATTTCCCTCGCTAATTGGAAGTCCAGCAGAGAATTGGAATTGGAGGACCTGTTTGTGGGACCTGCTCTCAAAACGTTTAGAACTTTCCAATTGAAATTCTCTATTCCTTCATCAGAATATTACAGATACCTTCAAATTTCACATTTACTCAAGCAGCCCACTAGAATAAATACATTTCTTCCATGGCAAATAGCTCAGTATTACCTAGCGAAAAATGTGAACACCAAGGGAATATCGCTATTATACTCACACCTTCAAAACAAACTAGTATTTACAAAATCATTACACATGCAAGCATGGGAAAAAGATTTGAACAGGATATATTCAGAAGTTCAATGAAAAACAGCATTAAATGTAACATACTGCTCCACTAAGAGTGCTAATCTTTGAGAACTTTTCCAAAAGATGGTACTACGCTGGTATCTCACGCCGTATAGGCTGTCCTAATTTGCTCCAGGGGCGTCTCCCCTATGCTGGAGACAATGTGATCAAGTGGGTACACTATTCCAACTACCATGGTCTTGTCCCAACAAAACACAATACTGGAAGCGGATATACAACCTCATATCGCAGGTCCTAAAAAATAATCTAGAACCGTCCCCACCTATGGCGATACTCTCTGGAGATGGACCTTGTCCCTCGCCATATGAGAACTCTGCTATCCCACATCTTCCTAGCAGCCCGTCTACCCCTTGCCAGTCAATAGGAAGATATATAAAAAAACACAGAAATTTCTGAAGTCACACAAATAATCAATACCCATGGTGCTTATGAACAACTCTTTGCTTCCGGGATGGGTAAATACTCACTAACTAATAAGATTTGGGAACCTTAAAACAAATGGTATAGTATAAAAGTGGATTCTGGCCTTCAAGTATGTAAACAACGGGTATAGAGGCACTGCCTAAAGCAAACAATTGCATATTGTAACTAACTGCACTTCTTGGCTCTTATTTCCTAGTTTTGTTTTACTCTTTAATTTAGGTTTTGTTTTAAATTCAATGACCTACTAACATGTTGAGGGCATGTTTGACCCTAATATTCATATATGTTATAATCAATAGCGATAACTGACGCATTTATAGCACTTGATATTTCTTGATCTAACGTGTTATACTATATGTCCTACAAGCTAATACACCATTAAGATGTCATATATGTACCTGTTTACAGAATAACTGTTATATCTGTTAAAACCCAATAACCCCAGTAATACTGACACATATTCACACATAGGTTGGACTTGATGGACTTGTGTCCTTTTTCAACCTCACCTACTATGTAACTATGTACTATGTAACTATGTAAAAAACTATTGAAATTAAAAATGCATTGGTTACTGTAAAAATGTCACTGGCAGTGAAGGGGTTAACACTAGGGGGCGGTGATGGGGTTAACTATGTTCCCTGGGAGGTGATTCTAACCGAAGGGGAGGGACTAACTTCAGGAAGTGACAGATCGTGGTTCCTAGCTAATAGGAACACACGATCTGTCACTCCTGTCAGAACAGAGCAGGGAAGTGTGTGTTCTGTCTCTCCTCTTCATGATCGCTCATGGCTGGCGGTCTTTGCGACCGTCCGCCACGAGCACCGGCACCCCTGCTGTGCTCGCCTGCTATCCGGACCCTGTCAGCCCACGCACAGTTACGTGGTTTCGTGCATGGGTGCCAACCCGCCGCAGTAAAACTGTGGCTGCTGGTCCGGAAGCGGTTAAGCTTATGGAATAATTTTTGTTAAAAACATAGTTGGTGAGAATTAGGGGCAGAGAGATTGACCAAAGTAAAAGGTTTTGAATTATTGACATTCAAGAAAGCTATTTTAAATCCCATCATTAGTGTGTCAAACAAAATTAATTACACCAAAATTAACGACAACAAATTTGCGCTTACTCTAAATAGTCAAGAAGATATAAGCAGCTAACACCACAACTAGAATCGTTGCCACATAAACAGATAATAAACAAAAAATGTGTAGCGCTATTTAAGACAAGATATCTTAAACTGATAAAATAGCTTATAACCAAAGTGTAATATACAACAATAAAGGTAGCATATATAAATCAAATTGAAAATAGAAAATATGTTAAATGGACAATCAGTGAGTTGGGACTGGATGGGTCACTACCCAACATGTGAGGTGAGGAGCGCCTTCACCAACATACAGCAGAAAGAGTCTCAGAGATTAATGTTCTGCAGTCATTTAAAAAGTCTCATCAATAGATGGAATGTTCCATATATGAATCACACTATTCACCACTGTGTCTTCAAAAACATGCAGTGTGCTTGGATGTAAAAGGTGGGAGCTTACCGGAGGGTTTGAACCCCAAGCCAGCATATGCTGTTAGGGTCAAACCAAGCTTTTATTGCACCCTGGCAATAGTGAGAAGATATTGGCAGGAGACACTGAACCGGGCTGCTCTAGTGATGCATCCTCTCCACAGGCACTGCTGGATCTCTCCACGCAAGGTTCATAAAAGGCACAAAAAGGGACTACATAGCGTGATACCGTAGACAACGTATTTATTAAATAAAAAGAGATACACTTACATGATGAAGTAAATAAAAAGCGCTTGTATATAAAAGGGGCGGCAGTGGAGTCCTCCCGACGCGTTTCGTCTCAGTAGACTTCGTCCAGGGGTACCCTCCACTGCAGCCCAACTCCTTAATATAGGCCCTGTGTTCATTATGATGTGACTCCAGCCCGTTCAATTGCCAAAATCTGCACTTCCGGGTTACCCAAGATGGCGGACCCGCGTGCGTTCCAAGCCTCGTCTTGGTGGGTGTATTATGCGCTCCACCACCCAAAAAACAAAGACTCAATGTTCCCCATATGTTAACTATTTAAGATCCATTAGCGTATTAATTGAGAATGTGTGAAGAAAAACATGCATTGACAATAAAAACTTACTTTCATGTACAATTAGGTTCGTCTGCCACACTATGTAACGACGAGTCTGTGTTAATCACGTGACGTGACGCTACGGCGTCACGGCACGGAAACGGAAATGCTCATGTGGAACTCATTGCTTGCGTTCCACTAATGGTTAGCAGCAGGTCACGACTCTAGGTTAATCTCGCGATGTGACGCCGTGACGTCACGGCGTGAACACGGACCTTCTCATATAAATCTCACCGCTTGCGTTCCACTGGTGGTTCTAAGCTTAACAACCAGTTAAATATAACCTTGATGTGAATGGCTTACATTCCGGAAGCAGGTGTGTCGTCTGATGCCATATGTTCACTGGAGATAACATAATAATTTTGTGAGGGACCTGGACTAATTAGATAATATGTGAAATTTTGTGTGGATTTATATGATTAAAATTAAAACATAAAGTATAAAATGCAATAATTGCATGTGTATGAACCCGTATATAATAATCGGTGAGATGAATTCAAAGGGCTGGATTCACATGCGTCTATACATTATTTACATTTTAAGACCTCAGTAATATGAAAACATGCAGAGGGCAATACTGAATGCTGTCATTAGGTAAATACATTTGAATATAAAATTAAACGACATAAAATTAGACCACGACGTCATGAAAATAGAAAATGAAAATAAAATATAAAATAAAATAAAATAAAATAAAATAAAATAAATAAAATAAAATATAAAATAAATTATAAAAATAAAAAATAAAAATGTTTTTCTCGTGCCCCTTACGATTCATCTAGAAAAGCATTAACGTCTACCTCTACATTAAGTCCTAAGGGAGCAAAAGTCTGCAGCTCATATGCCCAGTACATTTCGAGGCGGGATACTCCCCTTGTTTTGGCACCCCCTCTCCAAGGTGGTGTATATTTGTCAATAATGACAAACTGCGATCCGTCAGGATTCCCACCATGGGATTCCTTGTAATGTCTCGGGACCGTATGTTTGGGGTCCCTGCTTTTAATAAGGGCGATGTGTTCACCCACCCTAATCGAAAATGTCCTGGTGGTACGGCCTATATACTGTTTACGGCAAGGGCAAGTGATGAGATACACTACATATCTCGTGCTGCATGTGCAAAATGGTTTTATGGTATATCTTTTACCTGTCACCGTGGAGACAAACTCGGTGACTTTGCGTGTTCTAACGGCATTATGCTGGCATACCGTGCATTTCCTACACGGAAAAAAGCCTGTCCAGTCATGAAAGAAAGAGGGGCGGGTGGGGGGATTTATAATGTTAGGGGCTATCCGTCCTTTTAAGGAGGGCACCCCTCTGAAAATAACATTGGCTTCTCCTGGGATGAGTGGACCCAGAATACTATCTTGCTTTAAGACGCCCCAATGTTTCCTCATGATGTTTTTGATTTGTCTGTATTGTGTTGAAAAAGTGGTTAACATGGCCCACTTAAACTTCCCGTCCGACTCTCTTTTAGGTTTGATTTCCAGTAGGGATTTCCTATCGATGTTGATCGTTCTTTGGATCTCTTGATCTAGGCCATTCGTGTCATAACCCTTATCTACAAACCTAGATTTTAGAATTCTGGCCTGTTCAAGAAATACCTCCGTTTCGGTACAATTCCGTCGGAGTCTCAAAAACTGGCTCCAAGGGACAGCATCTAGCCATGAAACATGATGACAGCTGTCAACAGGAATAAACCCGTTGCGGTCTGTGGGCTTAAAATATGTGCTGAATCTAAATTCTTTATTGATGATCTCTATCTGTAGGTCTAAAAAGTGAATTTTAGTTTCGCTAGCTTCATAGGACAGGGATATACCTCTGTCATTGGCGTTCAAACCCACGAAAAATTCATCGAGTGTTTCCATGGTGCCATTCCATAGGAGAAGGATGTCGTCTATGTATCTAGTCCACAAAACCAGAGAACTGGTTTCATGGACATAGACGACATCCTCCTCCCACTTCGCCATAAACAAGTTCGCGAGGCTAGGCGCGAACTTCGCCCCCATGGCAACTCCCCGTTGTTGGAGATAAAAGTTATGGTTAAACCAAAAGTAATTGTGTTTTGCCGCGAACTCTAGTAACTCAACGAGGTAATCACATTGAAAAGCAGCCAGAGAGTGTTCCTGAGACAAAAAATATTTGACGGCATCAATGCCCTTATCGTGTGGTATGCACGTGTACAATGATGCCACGTCGGCCGTAGCCATGATGTAACCATCCTGTAAAGTGATGTTTTCAAGGAGTCTGATTGTAGAGCTGGTGTCTTTCAAATATGAAGGCGTTTTCTTTACTAGAGGCTGTAGGAAAAAATCTATATATTTACCTACTCTGGCAGTAATGGAATTTATGCCACTTACAATTGGTCTGCCGGGGGGGCAAACTGGATCCTTATGGACTTTCGGCAGATAATATATAGTGGGGATTCGAGGTGCTGTGGGAATCAGAAAGTCTCTCTCTCTTTTGTTCAGGATCCTTGATTCATAGCCTTTTGAAACAAGCTGATGTAATTTCTGTTTATAATTATGTGTAGGATTATTAGGTAACAGCCGATAAGTCCCTGGTTCGTTTAAAATGCGATGCATTTCTGCTTCATATTGGCTCTTGTCCAAAATCACTATGCCACCCCCTTTGTCTGCTGGGCGGACCACCAAGTCTTTGCGTGCACACAGAGACTCCAAACCCCCTTTTAACAGTGGAGGATGGTAAGTGCGTTTAATTGGTAGTCTGGCTAGATCGTGTAGGACAAGGTCCCTGAAGATTTTTACAGCCGGTGCTATAGGGACCGGGGGGGAGAATAGAGAAGGATTGGATAAACATGAATGAACAGTTCCTGAAGTAGCTGCTGGATAATCAGTACGTACTGGATTAGATACCAAATACCTCTGTATATTAACCTTACGGATGTATTTATGAACATCCATGAATGTATGGAATTTATCAAGTTTTTTGGGGGGAGCGTACTTAAGACCTTTATCTAATAGGGACAGTTCTGCTTCCGTGAGGGTTTGAGAGCTTAGGTTATAGACACCTTGGCCTTTCATAGTCTTTGTCTTTTTTCTTCTTTGTACTCTCCTCCCCCCTCTACACCCTCTCTTTGATCTGGGCCTCGTTTTCTTGAATGTGGGGCCCCGCGAAAAAAATGATTCCCATGTGTATAGGGGTTATGTATATATGGAGATTGATCGTAGTCATCTCTTCTACGTTCAGGGCTGTAGATGTCCCTAAGGGGTGAGAACCTATTTTGGGTGCGTATAGGGGAGGAGTAATGATGGTAAGATTCATCTCTCCGTTGAAAGTCTTGACCTGATCTATATTGTCTGGGGGAAGGATGGTATGGGACATGTTGAGAGTGAGTGTCTGAATATTGCATCCTATTATGGGTAGTACCTCCGCCTCCCCTCCTTCCTCTCAAGTTATTTCTACCTCTTATTACTGAGGTCTTAAAATGTAAATAATGTATAGACGCATGTGAATCCAGCCCTTTGAATTCATCTCACCGATTATTATATACGGGTTCATACACATGCAATTATTGCATTTTATACTTTATGTTTTAATTTTAATCATATAAATCCACACAAAATTTCACATATTATCTAATTAGTCCAGGTCCCTCACAAAATTATTATGTTATCTCCAGTGAACATATGGCATCAGACGACACACCTGCTTCCGGAATGTAAGCCATTCACATCAAGGTTATATTTAACTGGTTGTTAAGCTTAGAACCACCAGTGGAACGCAAGCGGTGAGATTTATATGAGAAGGTCCGTGTTCACGCCGTGACGTCACGGCGTCACATCGCGAGATTAACCTAGAGTCGTGACCTGCTGCTAACCATTAGTGGAACGCAAGCAATGAGTTCCACATGAGCATTTCCGTTTCCGTGCCGTGACGCCGTAGCGTCACGTCACGTGATTAACACAGACTCGTCGTTACATAGTGTGGCAGACGAACCTAATTGTACATGAAAGTAAGTTTTTATTGTCAATGCATGTTTTTCTTCACACATTCTCAATTAATACGCTAATGGATCTTAAATAGTTAACATATGGGGAACATTGAGTCTTTGTTTTTTGGGTGGTGGAGCGCATAATACACCCACCAAGACGAGGCTTGGAACGCACGCGGGTCCGCCATCTTGGGTAACCCGGAAGTGCAGATTTTGGCAATTGAACGGGCTGGAGTCACATCATAATGAACACAGGGCCTATATTAAGGAGTTGGGCTGCAGTGGAGGGTACCCCTGGACGAAGTCTACTGAGACGAAACGCGTCGGGAGGACTCCACTGCCGCCCCTTTTATATACAAGCGCTTTTTATTTACTTCATCATGTAAGTGTATCTCTTTTTATTTAATAAATACGTTGTCTACGGTATCACGCTATGTAGTCCCTTTTTGTGCCTTTTATGAACCTTGCGTGGAGAGATCCAGCAGTGCCTGTGGAGAGGATGCATCACTAGAGCAGCCCGGTTCAGTGTCTCCTGCCAATATCTTCTCACTATTGCCAGGGTGCAATAAAAGCTTGGTTTGACCCTAACAGCATATGCTGGCTTGGGGTTCAAACCCTCCGGTAAGCTCCCACCTTTTACATCCAAGCACACTGCATGTTTTTGAAGACACAGTGGTGAATAGTGTGATTCATATATGGAACATTCCATCTATTGATGAGACTTTTTAAATGACTGCAGAACATTAATCTCTGAGACTCTTTCTGCTGTATGTTGGTGAAGGCGCTCCTCACCTCACATGTTGGGTAGTGACCCATCCAGTCCCAACTCACTGATTGTCCATTTAACATATTTTCTATTTTCAATTTGATTTATATATGCTACCTTTATTGTTGTATATTACACTTTGGTTATAAGCTATTTTATCAGTTTAAGATATCTTGTCTTAAATAGCGCTACACATTTTTTGTTTATTATCTGTTTATGTGGCAACGATTCTAGTTGTGGTGTTAGCTGCTTATATCTTCTTGACTATTTAGAGTAAGCGCAAATTTGTTGTCGTTAATTTTGGTGTACTTATTTAGAATTACTATTTTTGCCGCTGCTCTGTGGAATCACTCCACTATGGACGTGTTTGACTACCGAGCCTCACGTAGGGTCAACCCTGAGGGAGTATTTATAACAACCAGTAGTGACACGGAGATTGGAGGACTGTTCCTCAGACTTAAAAATGTTATGACAACCGAGCTTCATTTACAATGGGACTTGGTCTTTTTACAGCAATATATTACAGAACAAATGGTCCCTAGAAGCCTCCGTTGGGAAGTCCAACCCCAACAAGGGGAAACTGATCTGGACTCATGGTTCAAGTATTTCAATGATGCAGGCATCAACTTTCTACAGTTACTTATAACTAAGAAAAGTATTAGACTCCAGACCATAGATAGAGAAATTAAGGATCTGAAGGATAAACTTTCAATCCATAAGAATTCTCAGGAGTATAATTCCCTTTCCTCTAACCTTTTGGTACATTTAGAGAAAGAGGAACGAGACCAAAAGATAAAAAAACAAAAGAAATACTCCAGGGATGTAGGAGATTACAAGAACCGTACAGTATTTGGTTGGCAAAGACTTCTGCAGGTTAACCCACCTATGGAGGTCTCCTCCAATACCACCGAGGGTACGACTCTAACAGGCAGTCTTCCAACTCTGAACGCCACCACTATACTATCCCAGCCCACGGGTGCCCACTCTCAGAGTTATGGTCCCCAGAGAAGTGGAACAAAACGTGGTGGGGTATCCCATGTATCTCAGCCGCGGGTACAGCATTATAACCCTCAAACTCCCCATAGAGGTAGAAATAACTTGAGAGGAAGGAGGGGAGGCGGAGGTACTACCCATAATAGGATGCAATATTCAGACACTCACTCTCAACATGTCCCATACCATCCTTCCCCCAGACAATATAGATCAGGTCAAGACTTTCAACGGAGAGATGAATCTTACCATCATTACTCCTCCCCTATATGCACCCAAAATAGGTTCTCACCCCTTAGGGACATCTACAGCCCTGAACGTAGAAGAGATGGCTACGATCAATCTCCATATATACATAACCCCTATACACATGGGAATCATTTTTTTCGCGGGGCCCCACATTCAAGAAAACGAGGCCCAGATCAAAGAGAGGGTGTAGAGGGGGGAGGAGAGTACAAAGAAGAAAAAAGACAAAGACTATGAAAGGCCAAGGTGTCTATAACCTAAGCTCTCAAACCCTCACGGAAGCAGAACTGTCCCTATTAGATAAAGGTCTTAAGTACGCTCCCCCCAAAAAACTTGATAAATTCCATACATTCATGGATGTTCATAAATACATCCGTAAGGTTAATATACAGAGGTATTTGGTATCTAATCCAGTACGTACTGATTATCCAGCAGCTACTTCAGGAACTGTTCATTCATGTTTATCCAATCCTTCTCTATTCTCCCCCCCGGTCCCTATAGCGCCGGCTGTAAAAATCTTCAGGGACCTTGTCCTACACGATCTAGCCAGACTACCAATTAAACGCACTTACCATCCTCCACTGTTAAAAGGGGGTTTGGAGTCTCTGTGTGCACGCAAAGACTTGGTGGTCCGCCCAGCAGACAAAGGGGGTGGCATAGTGATTTTGGACAAGAGCCAATATGAAGCAGAAATGCATCGCATTTTAAACGAACCAGGGACTTATCGGCTGTTACCTAATAATCCTACACATAATTATAAACAGAAATTACATCAGCTTGTTTCAAAAGGCTATGAATCAAGGATCCTGAACAAAAGAGAGAGAGACTTTCTGATTCCCACAGCACCTCGAATCCCCACTATATATTATCTGCCGAAAGTCCATAAGGATCCAGTTTGCCCCCCCGGCAGACCAATTGTAAGTGGCATAAATTCCATTACTGCCAGAGTAGGTAAATATATAGATTTTTTCCTACAGCCTCTAGTAAAGAAAACGCCTTCATATTTGAAAGACACCAGCTCTACAATCAGACTCCTTGAAAACATCACTTTACAGGATGGTTACATCATGGCTACGGCCGACGTGGCATCATTGTACACGTGCATACCACACGATAAGGGCATTGATGCCGTCAAATATTTTTTGTCTCAGGAACACTCTCTGGCTGCTTTTCAATGTGATTACCTCGTTGAGTTACTAGAGTTCGCGGCAAAACACAATTACTTTTGGTTTAACCATAACTTTTATCTCCAACAACGGGGAGTTGCCATGGGGGCGAAGTTCGCGCCTAGCCTCGCGAACTTGTTTATGGCGAAGTGGGAGGAGGATGTCGTCTATGTCCATGAAACCAGTTCTCTGGTTTTGTGGACTAGATACATAGACGACATCCTTCTCCTATGGAATGGCACCATGGAAACACTCGATGAATTTTTCGTGGGTTTGAACGCCAATGACAGAGGTATATCCCTGTCCTATGAAGCTAGCGAAACTAAAATTCACTTTTTAGACCTACAGATAGAGATCATCAATAAAGAATTTAGATTCAGCACATATTTTAAGCCCACAGACCGCAACGGGTTTATTCCTGTTGACAGCTGTCATCATGTTTCATGGCTAGATGCTGTCCCTCGGAGCCAGTTTTTGAGACTCCGATGGAATTGTACCGAAACGGAGGTATTTCTTGAACAGGCCAGAATTCTAAAATCTAGGTTTGTAGATAAGGGTTATGACACGAATGGCCTAGATCAAGAGATCCAAAGAACGATCAACATCGATAGGAAATCCCTACTGGAAATCAAACCTAAAAGAGAGTCGGACGGGAAGTTTAAGTGGGCCATGTTAACCACTTTTTCAACACAATACAGACAAATCAAAAACATCATGAGGAAACATTGGGGCGTCTTAAAGCAAGATAGTATTCTGGGTCCACTCATCCCAGGAGAAGCCAATGTTATTTTCAGAGGGGTGCCCTCCTTAAAAGGACGGATAGCCCCTAACATTATAAATCCCCCCACCCGCCCCTCTTTCTTTCATGACTGGACAGGCTTTTTTCCGTGTAGGAAATGCACGGTATGCCAGCATAATGCCGTTAGAACACGCAAAGTCACCGAGTTTGTCTCCACGGTGACAGGTAAAAGATATACCATAAAACCATTTTGCACATGCAGCACGAGATATGTAGTGTATCTCATCACTTGCTCTTGCCGTAAACAGTATATAGGCCGTACCACCAGGACATTTTCGATTAGGGTGGGTGAACACATCGCCCTTATTAAAAGCAGGGACCCCAAACATACGGTCCCGAGACATTACAAGGAATCCCATGGTGGGAATCCTGACGGATCGCAGTTTGTCATTATTGACAAATATACACCACCTTGGAGAGGGGGTGCCAAAACAAGGGGAGTATCCCGCCTCGAAATGTACTGGGCATATGAGCTGCAGACTTTTGCTCCCTTAGGACTTAATGTAGAGGTAGACGTTAATGCTTTTCTAGATGAATCGTAAGGGGCACGAGAAAAACATTTTTATTTTTTATTTTTATAATTTATTTTATATTTTATTTTATTTTTTATTTTATTTTATTTTATTTTATTTTATTTTATATTTTATTTTCATTTTCTATTTTCATGACGTCGTGGTCTAATTTTATGTCGTTTAATTTTATATTCAAATGTATTTACCTAATGACAGCATTCAGTATTGCCCTCTGCATGTTTTCATATTACTGAGGTCTTAAAATGTAAATAATGTATAGACGCATGTGAATCCAGCCCTTTGAATTCATCTCACCGATTATTATATACGGGTTCATACACATGCAATTATTGCATTTTATACTTTATGTTTTAATTTTAATCATATAAATCCACACAAAATTTCACATATTATCTAATTAGTCCAGGTCCCTCACAAAATTATTATGTTATCTCCAGTGAACATATGGCATCAGACGACACACCTGCTTCCGGAATGTAAGCCATTCACATCAAGGTTATATTTAACTGGTTGTTAAGCTTAGAACCACCAGTGGAACGCAAGCGGTGAGATTTATATGAGAAGGTCCGTGTTCACGCCGTGACGTCACGGCGTCACATCGCGAGATTAACCTAGAGTCGTGACCTGCTGCTAACCATTAGTGGAACGCAAGCAATGAGTTCCACATGAGCATTTCCGTTTCCGTGCCGTGACGCCGTAGCGTCACGTCACGTGATTAACACAGACTCGTCGTTACATAGTGTGGCAGACGAACCTAATTGTACATGAAAGTAAGTTTTTATTGTCAATGCATGTTTTTCTTCACACATTCTCAATTAATACGCTAATGGATCTTAGATAGTTAACATATGGGGAACATTGAGTCTTTGTTTTTTGGGTGGTGGAGCGCATAATACACCCACCAAGACGAGGCTTGGAACGCACGCGGGTCCGCCATCTTGGGTAACCCGGAAGTGCAGATTTTGGCAATTGAACGGGCTGGAGTCACATCATAATGAACACAGGGCCTATATTAAGGAGTTGGGCTGCAGTGGAGGGTACCCCTGGACGAAGTCTACTGAGACGAAACGCGTCGGGAGGACTCCACTGCCGCCCCTTTTATATACAAGCGCTTTTTATTTACTTCATCATGTAAGTGTATCTCTTTTTATTTAATAAATACGTTGTCTACGGTATCACGCTATGTAGTCCCTTTTTGTGCCTTTTATGAACCTTGCGTGGAGAGATCCAGCAGTGCCTGTGGAGAGGATGCATCACTAGAGCAGCCCGGTTCAGTGTCTCCTGCCAATATCTTCTCACTATTGCCAGGGTGCAATAAAAGCTTGGTTTGACCCTAACAGCATATGCTGGCTTGGGGTTCAAACCCTCCGGTAAGCTCCCACCTTTTACATCCAAGCACACTGCATGTTTTTGAAGACACAGTGGTGAATAGTGTGATTCATATATGGAACATTCCATCTATTGATGAGACTTTTTAAATGACTGCAGAACATTAATCTCTGAGACTCTTTCTGCTGTATGTTGGTGAAGGCGCTCCTCACCTCACATGTTGGGTAGTGACCCATCCAGTCCCAACTCACTGATTGTCCATTTAACATATTTTCTATTTTCAATTTGATTTATATATGCTACCTTTATTGTTGTATATTACACTTTGGTTATAAGCTATTTTATCAGTTTAAGATATCTTGTCTTAAATAGCGCTACACATTTTTTGTTTATTAAACAAAATTAATTAACTGAGAACTTACTGTATGAGAGACGATGCTTAGGTCAGGTCACAGGAGGTTGTCTGTGTGGACACACAGATATCTAGGAAGACAGGCCGACCCCAGGTTTTGCGGCCTCAGGTCTCTCAACTGGTTAATGTTCTGCAACAGATGAAAGAAACAAGAACAACAGAGACATAGTCAAAAATGCTAAACTTGAAAACAAATTGATTAACTGGTAAAAATGGTGGATCGCAGTAAGGACCCTGATGCAGAAATAACTTCTATGTTCCGGGGGGGATAGAGCTACAATGGAGCTTGTCCAGGCACGCAGAGAATGGTCTGAGGTAGTAGAGGTGTGATGTATTCAGGTACTTTTTTTGTTCTTCCACTTGAGGGTGACAAAGCAGCAGGAGAAGATGGGATGGTTGAGGAGGGAGACAGTTTGGGCAGAATCCCCCAACCATGAAGCAGTTGTAGTCCCTCATCAACTGGAGAAGCTGTTGAGGTCGATCTGTTCCACATAATGAGAAGTTTAGTGGGGTATCCCCACTGTTGGCAAATCTGATGGTATCACAAAGCTTTAATTATCAGCAGCAGGTTTTTCTGCAACTGTAGGTTATGGTGGGAGATGAGTTTTGGCTTACGGAAAACTGACAACACTTTCTATGTTATCTGGTAAAGTGAATTTTTAGAAGCATATCTTGTGGTACATTATCCAACAGGTGTGACAGCTTGGGAATGTGCTTTACCCTGTCGATAATTAGTTCTGTGTCCGCTACCATAGGTAAGATGGCGCGGAATAGAGTATGGACATATGTAGATAATTAAGAGGACTGCATCTCATTGGATATGCAGCAGATCTTTAAATTGTTGTGGCCAGACTTAACTTCTAGGTCTGCCACTTTGGATTTTGACCAGGACAGATCATCTTCATTTCACCGTGGGAGTACAGCAGGCTGTTAAAGCAGGACGTGAACTCACCCATTCTCTGCTCAATATAGTCAACCCTGTTCCCCAGGGCTTGCACATCCTCTTTTTTTAAATTGCTGCATAGAAGACATGTTATCTGACTAGTGAGAAGCGAAGGGACAGAGGCATGCCTTTCAGAGTAGTGTCCAGGATGAGTCAGTTTGCAGTAGGGAAAGCAGTGATAGGGTCAACCTTGGCTATCAGTTGCATTCATAATGTCTTGTGCAGTGCTCACCTCTGCCATTCCCCTAACTTCCTGTGAAATTCAGGCCTTTGATTTAGTCGTGCTTCTGATGGAGGGTTTAGAGGCTCCAAAGGATAATGGTGTCTGTGAGGTACAGCACTGGCTGGGTTGGCCCATGCTGTGTAGGCTGGCATTCATGGCTGTGTACAGGCTGTGAATTATGGTTGCAGCTACCATTTTGTTGTAGCCTGCTCCCACCTGGAGGAAAAAAAAACAGAGCTTTTGGAGATGGGCTTTTTCTTTTCGCCTGAGGTTCATACCTCTTGATGACTGGGATATCACAGTTGTGGGTGTGCTGAGAAACCGACAAGACATACCTCAACAGCTGCATGGCTTCAGTGCTGGAGAGGAGCCCTCTCAGTGAGCAGCAGTTTCATAGTACGGTTGCCATATGTACACCAACACAACCCCCTCCAGCAAATTCCACCCCCCCCCCCATTCATTTATTCTCTGATGACAACTCCAATTTTTCTTTTTCTTTTTTTTTTCCTTTAACTTTTCTTAGTAGTGGTCACTAGTACAAGTAGAGGACATGAATCTCCAACAGACAACAATGCAGCTGACATGGTGCCACAAGGATTTTTGAGGTTCACTTTATATGCCTAGCATATGTTTCCCTATCTGTGTTTATAAGAGCACGTGTACAGACATTCAATAGCATAGCAAGCAATGTATGCAGCATATATTGCTCCTCGGGTATATAAAATTATGCTAGGCATATAAAATGTGTGTTAAAGCCTTGTATATGAACCCTGAAGCTGTTTCTTTGTAGTTTCTTTGTAGTTTTAGTTTTTGTATCCTCTTTTCTTTATTTTTTTTCTTTTTTTCAGGATTTGCTTATGCGGCTTCTTTTATATCACTTTGATTAACTAGAGTTAACATCTTTTCATTTGCCAGTTGCCTTTGAGGTAACATTTATCATAATATATTAACGTAACTACCCTTTCCTCCTTTTTTATGTTATAGTTTATGAAACTTGTTTTCTTCTTCCTGCTTATAGTTTTAGAATACCTTTTGCAGAAGGATATAACAGATCCTAGTCATTATATAGCCCTGCAGTTCATCAGGGGGAATTTTCTTTTTAGCTAATGAGCAACCCATATCACTAGTTCTAAAGATCTGCTTCATTAAAATTACTGCTTTACAGAAAGGTAATGACTTGCAGCTTTGCTGTTAGTGTTTCAAAGGAAATTATTTTTGTCCATTATTTTATCTGTGTGCACAATTGTAATATGTCGCATGTTATGGCCTTTTAAAGATGCATCTGGTCATTATCTGCTATCCTAGTTTTATTAATTGACATTGATTTACCTGAAGCCATTTCCACCCTAATGCAAAGCTTATTTTCCCTCCAGTTAAGAAAGCAACAATAATTACTTTAACCATGCTAGGGGTAAACTCAAATTGCGGCATGCATAACTTTATAGACTAGATTTTATTTTGTGTTGTAGAAAATCACATTATAGCTAAACTTAAATCATTTAAACCTTGTAAGAAAAGAAGCTCTTGGCATAATATGTGTATAATGGCAGACATGGCTACCAAAGTGCACTTTTCCATTGATACATATTCTGTACTCCCCCCTCATTGATCTGTCCACCCTGCTGCCATCTTCTTGTGGTCTTGTTCAGGACTGGAGCATAACTCCTGCACATGCACACAGAAGTTAAATCAGCCAGGCACTTACAAATGCCTTGAATATGCACTGAGCTCTGCATATGTGGCTGTCATTGTTTAAACGGCACAGTATATAGGTACCCTGCTTTCTTTCATTTCCCCACATTTGAAAATAATAATTGGCATATTTTTTAAAAAGTCTTGAATACATAATGATCAACCCCCTGCTTTAAAACCCTTACATAAGGTCTGGTGTAAATAATAACCATCAGTGGTTGTCAATATAGAAGGACCCATGGGACAGCCATGAAATAGATTATCTTGTTTTTTTGAGACAAAAATTGGACATTATGGGCAATAGTGAAACTTGCAAATTGTTGTTCCCCAGCAGTTTCCATCCAGCCTGAATGAGCTAAAGCTATTTTGTTTGGAACAATTACTGTATTTATTGGCGTATAACACTCACTTTTTCACCCTGCAAATCGGTTGCAAATAGTGCGTGCGTGTTATACGCCGATACTGCAATTTGGGCTGCCTCGGAGAGAACGGGGAGGGGGGCGGGACGAGCGCCATCAGATTGCATACAGCGATTATCTCCTGTTTACACAGCGGCCCCTGTAATAAGAAGTCCTGTCTCCTGGGCCAGCATTGGACCACTGTTCTATCTATCATAGAATCTGGTCCAGGAGGCGGGACTTTGTATTAAAGAGGCCGCCGAGTAAACAGGAGATTCTCCCTGTATGTAATCTGATGGCGCTCATCCCGCCCCCTCCCTGAGGTGGGCATTGATCAAGCTGCATTGATGGGCAATTGTGAGGCTGTGGATGGGCATTGATGGGCAATTTTGAGGCTGCAGATGGACACTAATCAAGATGCATTAATGGGCAATTGTGAAGCTACAGATGGGCATTGATCAAGCTGCATTGATGGGCAATTTTGAGGCTGCAGATGGACATTGATCAGGCTGCATTGATGGGCACTGATCCTTATTTTGCTTCAAAGTTCTTTATTTAAAATTAAAGTTTTTTTCCTGAAACTTCCCTTTTAAAATGAAGGTGCGTGTTATATGCCGATAAATACGGTAGATGAAACTCTGGCCTTGAATGAGACATGCCTCAAAAGGTTGTCCTGCCATGTATTGCGTGAATTCATACGCCATCAACAAATTTGTTGAGTTCACTTTTGCATCACTATAAAATACAGACTATTTTGTGTCTTCAAAATATTAAAGTAGAAACAAAGTCTCATTTTAAAAAGTTGCCATCAGATAGACTCTTAATTGTAGAAGAGACGGGCAATAAAAAAAAAACTACCTGACTGCTCCCTGACATTTTTAGAATGTACGCTGAAGCGCAGCTCAATTTACATCCCAGCACAGAATCTGTGTGCTAGGATCACTAAACCTGTGCATATGTTCAAGAGTGATGTCACCCCACACCAGTCAGTAAAGAGGGCTGCAGCCCACCACCTGGAAGAAGCCAGCAAGGGATGTTGAACTGTTAAAGGAGAGGTAAGCATTGCAGACTTTAGTCCCACTTAATGACATGTGAATAACATGGTGTTGATTCCAGTTGTAACCATTTTAATTCCTGCTTGTAACTATACAGAAAAATGCCCAAGGGAGAGAATACTACAGTACATGCAAAGACTATATAAATCCATAAGAGGTCAATAAATGTTTACACGCAGGTTATAAGCTATTATCTCAATGGTATAGAACACCCACACAACTCTGGAAGTGACCTGGGCAGGGCATTCTGTTACATATCTGGTGGTCATGTCCCATTCTACAACCATACTGGAGGGACATTCATAATATCATCACTCAAATTACCACTTATACTCTAGATTTAACCTCAGCCCAATCCCTTCTCCACCACACATCCCTTTCTAAGAAGGCATATCACAAATCTCTTGCCATGCACCTTGTTTATGCTGCCAGGATGTGTATACCAGTAAGATGGGGCTCCACAGACCCCCCCAAAACTTACTGATTGGTTCAAACACATTCAGAAAGTTGCAGAAATGAAAGAGCTCATAACTATAGCTCATAATACCCCTTCTAAGTTCACCCACATCTGGTCCTGCTGGCTGCATTACCAGGAAAATGCATACTTCACCCGACATATGACAAACTCTTAGCAAAACATGCCCTAAGATGAGCTGCTTACCCAACACATCAATCACATCCGAGAGAGGTAGAGGCTGCTTAGCTCAATCCATCCCCCTTTTTTTTTCCTCTTTTCTTTTATTCCTCTCTCCTCTTAGTCATCTTTATGGGCTTTTGACCCTGTAACAATAGATTTTGGATTATATCCATATCAGCCAACTCTTTATGAACCTCCAAAGTAGGAAAATGGTTCTTTAGTACTCTGTTCAACATGGACCAGCTAATCAACTATACCCCCTACATGGGCTACACAGATTTTTCTGACCTTACATTTTGCCTCAGCTGTTCAGTTGTACCTCCTTTTACCTATTATATGCACTTATGATACTGAATTATACTTTGTACTAAAGGGGTTGACTACTTCATCTTATTTGTAGCACTCTTGTTTTACCCTGGTCTCCTCCCATGACGATTTGTTTGTATTTTTTGGTTTTGTTTCTTACTTTAAAAAATCTGTCTAATAATAAAACAAACACTATATGAAAGATTGAGAATGAAGACTGAAAATATGGCAACGTTTAAATAGTGGTGGCACCCCTTAGGAGAGATAAGTGGTGCAGACCCTGGAGAGAAAAGTAATTGAGGCTGTGCTGTTGAGGTGGAGGAGTGGGGGAACCTTCTTGTGATCCTAAGCGTGTTCTGACCCTAAACAGCACTAGGTTTATATATCTGGAGAGTTGTAAAGGTTGAGGTTGCACACAGTGAATGATGGCTTAAAGTGGAAAGCAAAACAGTGGTTGTAAAGCACGTGGTACATGAAGGCACTTTTTCTTGCATAAGGTAGTTTATTTGAGACACACTTTGTTAACCTTTTATACTGGTTTGATGTTTCATATATCATCATGTGGTTTTATGTATTATCTATCTATCTTTTTTTTCTCTCTTCACCTTGCTGGTATTTTATTTTTATTTTTTGTAGTTTGGCGGAGTGCTGTATTTATATAACTTGCATTACATTCTGATCCAGTTCAGCAGCAGTAAAAAAAAAAAAAAAAACACAACCAAATGGTGAATACCATACATTTATTCAGATGCTACATTGTTCTCAATTTTACCCCATCTAAAATTTAAAGCCAAGCTCTGGACTTTCTTTCTTCTGACATTAACCACCTCAATACAGGGCACTTACACCCCCTTCCTGCCCAGGCCATTTTTCAGCTTTCAGCGCTGTCACACTTTGAATGACAATTGCGCTGCTACACTGTAACCATGTGACATTTTTATCATTTTCTTCACCCAAATAGACAAAAGAAAACCAAAGACCTAAAAGTTTGGGGAAAAAAAAGTTTTTTTAGTTTCTGTCAGTAAATGTAAATAAGTATTTTTTTCTACTTCACTAATGAGCGCTGATGAGGCATCACTGATAGGCTGCACTGATGGGCACTGATGAGGCAGAACTTATGGGCACTGATGAGGAGGCACAAATATGCCACACTTATGGGCAAATACAGCACTGGTGGGCACAGATAGGCAGCACTGATGGGCAGCAGTGATGAGCTTTGATGGGCAGCACTGATATCCAGCTCTGACTGGCAACACTAATGGCCACTGATTGCTGCCACTTGTAGACACAGATTGGTGGCAATTGTTGGCGCTGATTGCTCGCAGTGGTGGGCAATCATTGCTGATACTGGTGGGCACTAATTGTAATCAGGGCACTGATGATCAGCTAGCTGTCCCCTGTGAGGAAATGCTGCTGATCATCTCTTCTCTCCTCACACTCTGTCAGTGTGAGGCGAGGAGCGCCGATTACCAGCATCTCCATGTTTACATGTGACCGGCTGTGATTGGACACAGCTGATCACATTGTTAAAGAGCCGAGGCTCTTTACACAGATCGTGGTCGTGCTGTGTCCCAGCAACACGCTGCACGCCCCAGGGGGGGGGGGTGCAAGAGCGGTCGTTCTGGGGGGTCGTCATATGACGTCCACCCAGAAAGAGAGCTGCACCACCCAGCCTTCCTTTGTGGGTGAGCGACAAGTGGTTAAAAAAAATCCCTTCCACAAGAATCCCCACAAGAAATTTATGTGTGAGAATAACCTTAAAACAGAGCTCCTGGAAGAGATATGAGAATTTAAGGAAATCACATTTTTAACTGTTCTTACAGCGTACACATATACGGCTCAATTCTCAAAGCTTCAGCACAAGGATAAGACTCTCTAATTTAGTCAAATAAATAGTATTGACAATGGTGCCTTAGGTTATAGGACTGCTCTGCAGCTTGCTTTGATCTGGGTAAACCAATATACTAGACCAAAGAGGGTAAAAAGCCGCTGGAGACATCTGAGATAAGTGAAGGCTTGTTTTGAAGGGTTAGTTTACCTTCGATCACCAACAGTGGGGTTGATTTACTGAAACTGGAGAGTAAAAAATCAGGTGCAGCTTTGCATAGAAACCAATCAATTTCCAGGTTTTATCAAAGCTTAATTGAACAAGCTGAATTTAGAAGCTGATAGGCTACCATGAACAGTTGCATCAGATTTTGCACTCTCCAGGTTTGGTATACCCTCCCTAATGTATTACATATTTAAGTAGCCAGAACTTAAAATTGTCTGTGTGACATAGCCATTTAGGCTAATTTCACACTGGGGCGGGCGTCGGCGGTAAAGCGCCACTATTTTTAGTGGCACTTTACCATCATTTTAGCGGTGCTATGCGGCCGCTAGCGGGGACGCATTTAACTCCCGCTAGCTGCCGAAAAAGGGTTAAAACCGCCCGCAAAACACCGCTTCTCCATTGATTTCAATGGGCAGGGGGGCTTTAGGAGCGGTGTATACACTGCTCCTACAGCGCTGCAAAGATGCTGCTTGCAGGACTTTTTCTACTGTCTTGCCAGAGCACCGCTCCAGTGTGAAAGCCCTTGGGCTTTTACACTGGAGAGACAGGAGAGGCTCTTTATGGGTGCTATTTTTAGCGCTGTATCGCCTGTAAAGCACCTCAGTGTTAAAGTAGCCTTAAGGTTAATAAACAAGCTCAAATTGACTATATATTTTTAAAACAGAATCACAAATCATACAGTGATATAAAAAATTTTTGTTTTTATTGTGTCCCCATTGCCACAAAATGTTAAGAACAGTTGAATTTATTTAGCATGAATGTGATGTTTCATACTAGACTAAGATAAATTTTTATCAAATGAAATCATGGTGATTTTTGCTATAAGCAGTAACATAATTCATGCTGATACAGTATGAGTCTTAGATCTTTAGGTCCTGTTCTTTACTCCACTTTCCCTTTGTAACATGTAGATATGTATGACTGCTTTCTTTCCACCTAACATACATTAAATATACGTTCCCAGACGGGAAGTTGGTCATCACTGCAGCAATGATCATTTTCTTCTGATGATTTTCTACAAAGTAAAAGTAATTCTAGTGGCAAAAAAAATGCTGGATTACTTTTACAGACAACAGAAGGTGGTCCCACTCCCGCTTCCACATTTACCAGTCTTTTAGGGAGGCGGCTTCCTGGGACACAATAGGAGGAACTGATAATGTTCCTTCACTGTGTGACGTGAGAAACCAGAAGCGTCAAAGATTTTGTTCTCAGGTAAACAACCCATTACCAGCTTGTGAAGCATCTGATCGAAATGATCTTGGTTTGATCAGATGCTTTGGAGGGCAGATGAGAGATCTGAGGTCTAATAGACCCCAGATTTCTCCATAAAGAGGACTTGTCATGGCCCATGCTATTACAAAGATCTTGTTCATCCCTTGTGATTGCAATAAAAAAGAGCAAACAAGAAATATGTAAAGATACAGTGTGTTTTTTTTTTTTTTTAAATAAAATTTAAAAAAAATAAGTGCCCCCATTTCCCATTTGTATACACTGCTCCTACAGCGCTGCAAAGATGCTGCTTGCAGGACTTTTTCTACCGTCTTGCGAGAGCACCGCTCCAGTGTGAAAGCCCTTGGGCTTTCACACTGGAGAGACAGGAGAGGCTCTTTACGGGTGCTATTTTTAGCGCTGTAGCGCCTGTAAAGCACCTCATTGTGAAAGTAGCCTTCAGGTTAATAAACAAGCTCAAATTGACTATATATTTTTAAAACAGAATCACAAATCATACAGTGATATAAAAAAATTGTGTTTTTATTGTGTCTCCATTGCCACAAAATGTTAAGAACAGTTGCATTTATTTAGCATGAATGTGATGTTTCATACTAGACTAAGATAATTTTTTATCAAATAAAATCATGGTGATTTTTGCTACTGTCAGAAGCAGTAACAGAATTCATGTTGATACAGTTTGAGTCTTGGATCTTTAGGTCCTGTGTATCACTGTGCATTATATCATATATTTTATATCATTTGTGCACAAATGCAAATTTGTGCGTAGTTCCCTAACGCATATGCAAATTGTGATTACACCACATATGTGAGATATCACCTTGAACGTCAGGGCAGGGGGAAATAATTTAAAGTGGTTGTAAAGGCAGCAGTCTTTTTTAGCTTAATGCGATAAGATTAAAAAAAAAGTTTTGTGTGCAGCAGCCCCTCTCAGCCCCCCTAATACTTACCTAAGGTCCATCTAGATCCAGCAATGTTGCATGTGAGACTCAGCTGTCTGGGACTCCCCTTATGAGACAACAGTGGAGCGCCATTGGCTCCAGGTACTGTCAATCAAAGTCAGTCAGCCAATCAGGAGAGGCAGGGAGTGGGACTGGGTCATGGCTCCATGTCTAGATGGACACAGGGAGCTGTGGCTTGGTTCAGGGTGCCCCCATAACAAGCTGCTTGCTGTGGGGGTACTCACTATGAGGAAGGGACAAGGAGCACCAAAGAGGAGGATCTGGGCTGCACTGTGCAAAACCACTTTACAGGGAAGGTAGGTATAGACATGTTTGTTATTTTTAACAAAGACTTTAGTATCGTTTTAAGTGTCAAACCTCATATGTAACTCTACACTGCTAACCTGTGAGGATTGTTAGGTCCTGTAGTTTGGCACCATTGCACAAGGGGGAGATTGTAAGCTCTAACGAGCAGGGGCCTCTGATCCCTCCTGTATTGAATTGTATTATAATTGTACTGTCTTCCCCGATGTTGTAAAGCGCTGCGCAAACTGTTGGCGCTGTATAAATCCTGTATAATAATAATTTTAACCACCATACCGTGCAAATTCCTGCATTCCTCTCCTACATGTAAATATATTTTTTTTGCCAGACAATTACTCAGAACTCCCAAACATTATATATATTTTTTAGCAGATACCCTAGGGAATAAAATGGCAGCCATTGCAACTTTTTATGTCACACGATATTTGCACAGCAATTTTTCAAACGCCATTTTGTTTGGGAAAAAAAAAAACACTTTCATGAAAAAAAAGCAGTAAAGTTAGCCCAATTTTTTTGTATAATGTGACAGAATATGTTACGCCGAGTAAATAGATACCTCACATGTCACATTTTAAAATTGCACACACTCGTGGAAACTTTGGTACTTCAAAATCTCCATTTTACATTTTTTTTACAGGTTACCTGTTTAGAGTTACAGAGGAGGTCTCAGGCTATAATTATTGCTCTCATTCTAATGCTCGTGGTGATACCTCATGTGTGGTTTGAACATCGTTTACATATGCGGACGCAACCTACTTATGCGCTTCTGCGTGCAAGAACGCGGGGACAAGGGCACTTTTGTTTATTTTACTTACTTTTTTTTTTTTTTTTTACACTTTCCCTTTTTTTAACCATCCCTTGTAATAGGAATAGGACATGCCAGGTCCTCTTTACGGAGAGATGTGGGGTATATAAGACCCCACGTCTCTCCTTGAGGCTGGAAAGCCTGAGATAAAAAATAAATAAATAAACGATCTCAGGCTCTCCAGCTGAGTCCCCGGCATTGTTTACTTCCGCCTGTCCGGACGTGACGTCATAACATCGCGCCCGGGCCTCCGAGAGTCATAGAGACTGCCAGGGACCATCTGGCCCTCAGTTTGCCCTAAGGCTAACTTCCGGAGCCGGCAGATTCCTTCTTCAGCTCGCTGATCGTACGGGCGAGCCGCTAGGAAGAGCAGAGGGTGGTGGTGGGGATGTACCCTCCCCGCCACCTGTCAGAACGATCAAGCAACTGAACAGCTGCTATGATTGTTCTTACAGTGCAGGGAAGCTGGCTGAAAAAAAAAAGATATCTGAATGATGCCTGTAACTGCAGGCATCATTCATATATCCCCACTTAAAGCCCAGGGCGTTGTTTGACCACCTGCATTATGGAAGTGGTTAAAAACCTGATATGTTCAGCATCTGTTTATTCAGCACAATGCCATCTTTTATATCTTACCAAACAATTTCGTATTCTAGTGTGTTTTTGTGCATTAAAATTTATTAAAGTGTATTTTTTTCCCAAAAATGTTCCAAAAAATGTTGCACGAATATTATGTGACATAAAAATAGGCAATACCCGCCATTGTATTCTCTAAGGATTCAGTGTGTGTGTATACAGTACTGTACATGCAGGAGATGAATGTCAGAATGGGCTTAGACTGTAGCTTGTTATTGATTTTGTTCTTCCTAGTCAAGCACGTTATTCAACCTCTGCTATACATATTGTATTTTCCACAGTTAAGCTGGGTGTACGTGGGCCGAATGTCGAAAAAAAAACGGCCGACATTTGAGCCCGTGTGTATATCGGTCTGTCCGACAGAAGCTGGCCAGCCTCTATTGGACGTGCATGCTGGAAAACCATCTAACCGACTCCCAATCAGCACTCTCAGCCAATGGCAAAGAGCGCTTATCGGAGTATTCTGGCAGGGTGACCAGTCCCCCTGTCCGAACACAACAGCGCAGTGGGGGAGATTGTTGAACTAACCTCGCATGGTTAGTACAGGGGGTCCAACCAGAGCTCATAGTTTTTTGTTTTTTTTTTCCAACTGTGGGGGTTTAATGAAAAAAAGCTAATAATTTGTACCTGGCTTGGAGGACTTACATGGCTTTCTATACACCATATACTTTGTGATTGTTGAATGCTTGTGTCAAAATAAATTATATAATTCAAAGGTTTTTTTTTTTTGTTTTTTTTCTGTTGACTTGCATTAGGTATAATGAATATGGAAAAGAGAGGAGAATATCAGATCATCTCATAGGGTCACAGTATTGGGTGAATGTGATACCCAACACTGGGAAAGGGGATACCGACTCACCCTGATTGGGGTAGTGCCCTATACCCTAGATCCCGAACTAGGAAAGCATAAGAGCAAAAAGTGGTGATGGGAAGGAGCCCAGGTAGTTCTACAGGATAAAGGGATTGGGCAATCTGCGGTCTTCACCCAACAATTTAAAAAAACTTTATTAGGTCCAAAATACATGAAAGTGAGCAGACTACAAGCAGTGAAAACACAAAGGAACCCAAATCTGAACAAAACAATGCCCAGGATCAGGCAGCCTTAGAGACCCTGGCTTCCTTGTGGTGTGGTAAAGATGATGAACCAGAGGACCAACATCTGGCTATTCCTCAGGAACCCTGGAGAAGACAGGCAAATATGCAGATAAAATCAACAAAGATGCCCACATTCAAAAAAAGATAAATGGTTAAAAGTATTGCTGGATCTTGTACAAGAGGACCTGTCTTGCCTCGACTCGATGAGGGATGAAGGATAATCTAGATAAAGAGGAAAGACAGGCCCTCAGGAAGCACCCAATTTTATTATTAAAAATAGTGATAAAGGTGGAAATGTGGTATGCATGTCTGAAGAGATAAGAAGACAGCTCAGAGATAGGTCAACTTATGAGCGACTCAACTATAACCCATTTCCCTACTCTTGTGCAAGAACGTAACCTTAAAGTCAAATTGGCCCTGGAAGCTAACTTAGCTTCTAAAAAGTAATGTGAACATCTTACAGTATCTGAATTCAATACGCCAACCATATATATATATATATATATATATATATATATATATATATATATCATCCCAAAGATCCATAAGTCAACCCAGGACCCACCAGGAAGACCCATAATTTTGGCAATAAAGGGACCCCTGGAAAAAACAGGAAAATACTTGGATGCGCTACTGAAGGAAAAGGTAACTAGATTACCATCATATGTACAAGATACAAGACATGTCCTTATGAAAATTGACGGTCTCCATACCATCGGATGCTATCCTGGCAAGTATTGACGTTGAGTCACTATATATTTTGATTCCACACTCATGGGGGCCTTGCAGCTACAGTTCATTTCTTAGATCAAAACTACCCCCCTGATGGGAGCACAAAATTAATTACTTTTGGAGCTCCTGCAGTTTGCGCTCACCAATAACTATTTTCAATTTGTGGGCATCACTTACAGACAGACTCAGGGTACCTCTATGGGAACCCCATGGGCACAGGCCTATGCCTCCCCTCAACTGGGGTGGTGGGAGGAGGAAGTAGTGTACAGCTTGGTCCAATACCTCAGCCATACATTGCTCTGGCTGGGGTATATTGACGATGTGCCACTGATCTGGAATGGCACCCCAGAGACCCTGAAGGACTTTGTTGATGAGCTGAACTCTAACACAAGGAATATAAAGATCACCTTTAACTATGATCTCTAACAGATCCCCTTTCTTGACCTCTTGATTAGAGTTGAAGAAGGGAAACTGGTCACTAGTACATACAGAAAGGAAACAGCGTCTAACACCCTCCTCGAAGCTGCAAGTCACCATCCCAAGTCTAACGGTATACCCACTGAACAATTCCTTCGGATTTGCAGAAACTGCAGCCTTGAATCTGACTAAAAAACAGAGAAGAGACAGCTTCTTACACGATCACCCGTACTAGCTGACATCATAGGCCTGAGACCACTTACGGTGGCAAAAAAAACAGAAATCTAGCCGATGAAATGGTCAACTCAGAATTTATAAAAACAACTCCAAGAACAAGGCTTACATATCTGCCTGAAATCAAGGGAATGTTCCCATGTGGAAAATGTAGTATCTGTCCTCATGTTGATAGAACTAATACCTTCACAGATGCAAGTAGGCAAAAAACATATAAAATTTAGCAATTTATTAATTGCAACACCACAAGGGTTCTTTACATGTTGGAGTGGCGTGCCACAAACTTTGTGGGAAAAACAAAACGGCCCCTGAAGGTACAAATTAGTGAACGCTTGTCGAGAATCAAAGAAAAAGATGATGAGAAACCCATTGCTCAACATTTTCTCAAATACCATAAAGGTTAGGTAAATGACCTCCAAGTAATAGGTTTATTTGCCTTGAATCTTTCCAGTAGAAGGGGAGACTTTAACACTGTTCCCTTGCAACAGGAGAAGGAATGGATCTTTCAGCTGGGAACTATGACACCTATGGGACTCAATAACTAACTGAATCTCCAGGTGTTCATTAACCCATAGGAAAAGCTAGCCATATACCGGAAAGATCCCTCCCTTCGCCATGTCTGTAATGGGTTGACTGACTGGATGAAACTTACCATCTCCACATCTTTGGATGTGATTACCTACTTATGCCATATAATTATTGGTAATTTATTAATTAGGACTATACACTCTAGCTACTCAACAAAGGGTTAACAAGACTAATTTCAAGGACTGGGTGTGCCCCAATTAGGTCTACCACCATTTCAAAAACTTCCAAAGACTATAAAGGACTGCACAAATGGGCTCACCACCCTGAAGAAGTTTGCGTTCCCTGTGGACGAAACGTGTTGGTGTGCCAGGCACAGTCGACCCCATTTGCTGTTGGCACCCTAGCCCTCTGTTTCCAACCAATTGCCACAATTTTATGGATGAAACTGAATCTAACCAGGACATTCCCTGCTGTGAAGGAACACCAATATCTCCAAGTGTAATTCATAACCTGGGAAATCCCGGACTGCCAGTTTATTTCCACCTGTGAAGGACCCATAGCCACCAGCAAGCCCAGGCCAAAGAACTTGCAAAGTGCTGGATGGTAGCCTTGCACTGATAGAGGCTACCGCCCCGTCCCGGGAGAGACTGATATCTTCTGCGTGTGCAGCATTGAGCTCCTCAGATGTGCCTGAGTGCAGAGCACATGCCTAGCCTCCCTCTGTCTGAGCAGCGATTGACTGCTCTGCACACCCGATTAACCAGCAACAGCACTCAGCTTCTCAGATGTGCTGACAGCAGATTACATGCTAAGCCGCCCTCCCTCTGAGCAGCGATCTACTGCACCGCACACCTGCCAAATCAGTCTGACCATCCTCTGGAGTCACGCCAATCCCTGCCTTCAGCAGCCCCACAATCTGTCAACCTTGAGTAACTTCTATATCTCCAGCATGGAGGACGCTCTCTATCTATATGCATAATGTGTATGCCTATCTCACAAAACAGCCCATTGACTATTTAGCTTTAAGACTCTTCAGGTTCCATCATTGCTTGAGTGATCACCACTGATCTAGCCCACTTCATCCTTCACCAGCTGATTTTAGTGACTTTATTATCCACTTACAGTTCTTCCGTAGATATTGCCATGTGAGTGTTTCTGTGTCCTAAACTGTATTTTTGCATATAACACACTTGGTTGATTCTGGGAAATGGAGCAGACAGAGGTCAGGAAAGCGAGTGTATTGCTCTTTACTGAGCTGACACCGCTGCATGCCTTATGTCTGAAGCCCTCTTCCACCATCCCAGGTTTGTCAGTCCATATGCATTAGATACAGCTATAACAAGAGTGGGCTTGTTACCCCACTAGTGCCTTTGCTCTGTGTAGGCCTGTTACCCCACTAGTGCCTTTGCTCTGTGTATCTGTGTGCTTGTGGCAACCTTATCTTTTAATGTTATTTTATTTTCACTGCTTGTAGTCTGCTCACTTTCATGTATTTTGGACCTAATAAAGTTTTTTAAATTGTTGGGAGAAGGCCTCAGATTGCCCAATACCTTTATCCCTTAGAACTACCTGGGTTCCTTCCCATCACCATATTTTCCTCATAATGAATTATGGCACCCTTTGCAGTATTTGCAGTATAATGTGCATTTTTTGACATGTCTCATACAAAACTGTCATCTTTCTTCAAACTTCAGTCAGTTGTTCAGCAAATAATGTTTGATCCCATCAATAATACAGCAAACCACAGAGTCACTTGACAGACTGGGGTGTCGGAGTCAGTTATCAGTGTTGGGTGTCAGTTATTTGTACTTTTTTACATTAACAAATGCAAATTATTAAAAAAAAATATTTTATGTTTCTGTTTTCAGCAATGTGCTAGTTTGCTTGGTATATAATAGACGTCTGTGTTTGCAGAATGTAGGACACCATTTTTCCACAGCTTACTTTTATTTTTCCCCAACACCTGTACTGCAAAAGTCTATTTATACAGACCTGAATTACAGATAAACCACACCAAGACTGCACAGTGCTTTAACCATTCTATCAAGAGTCTTGGTCCTAATGTGAGAGGATAATTCAGATGCACTCACTACTAAGCCTGTGGACTTTTTCCTCTGCAGATACCATCATTAACCTGCCAAACAATAAATTGTCTTATGAGCTTTGTACTATAGCATCCCAGGGAGGAAATATTCTCACTAAGATACATATGATATGCCTAGACCAGAGTCTGCAAGCCCTGCAATGAACAGGTTTATACCAAGCTTGACACTAAATTCACATAAAACATTTCCCCCCAGAAATTCAAGTGTGGTATATTCAGAATCTGTATGTAGTGAGAAACAGCATATTATAGACATGTTGATTTGTATGGTGTTCTTGTGTAACCAACATATCACAAGGATATGATAATCCCATAAAGAATAAGAAATGGTAAGTAACTGACTGCGTTAATGTCAGAAGGTTTGACAGATACTGTAAATGAGTACTTGGATAATCATGGATACAAGAAAAGCCTTCAGTATCTGTGCTTACCTATAAACCATTATTTGTATCACTGTAATAAAAGATTCACATGCTGACCCAGTTGTACTGGCACCAGTTTTTGCTGCTTTCCACAAAGCACACACTGTTGATTCCTTTGTTTACTTTCTTATAAATATTTTATGACCGATAATGTATGTGAAGAATGAAAAAAGGGTAGTACTTAAATTAAAAAAACAGTAAATAATGTCTACACATTTTTATGCACAAATTTTTAGCTGTATAATGTTTGTTGTTTTTTTTTGTTTTTTTTGTTACAGCTTACATTTAACTGTATTATGTAGTTTACCACTGTACCATATGACTAAAATCTGTTTGTTTTTTTGTTTTGTTTTTTTTCCTACAAAATGTTTTCATAAATTTAGTGAAAAAAGCTTGTTAATCACCAGATAAATTAAGTATGTCAGTCATAACCGTACTCCTCAGCCTTTGAAAGTGCTCATATAACATGAATTAGGCCATGCATTTGGTGTGTTTGCTGTCTTGATTCAAACTCAAGAGCTACCATCCTCATCAAGCTTAAAATTATCTAAAAAAAAATGGTATGAAAAAAATCATTAAAACCCCAGTCCATGTAAATACCTGACAGAGATCCTAACTCCTCACCATTCTATTAAAATAATAATAATTATAATAATAATAATTTAACAGTTATGTGAGTTACTAACCAGGAACAGGCATGCAGGTGGTGAAAATGGAGATTTCTGATATGCAAATATTTCCCAGCCTGAGAGTGAATATTGAAACCAGGATGAGAATTAATGTGTTCAACCTGTCACAAAAAATGGAAGGGCAGACTAACTCATTACACTCTACCAACCCATTATAGTCTCCTCTGTACATACCTTATATGACTCCCATCTCCTGACACCCTCCCCAGATGGTGTAGTGATCTGGTAATTTAAAACTTCACTATAACAGCCCTGGAAAATGTATAGTAGCTTATTGCTTGCAATTGCAAGCACTCATTGGTCAGTGTTAGCCACATTAACCAGTTAGAATGACTTATTTGTTCTAAGACAATGTCCTGAAAGAAAGGAGCCTCTAAAGGATTTTCATGGGTCAGTGTGGTCACGTGGCAAGTGAGCGATGGCTGATATGTGGTGACTTTGAAGGAATGCTGCTCTACCCAGTATTCAAGTGACTAGTTAATTAGCTAAGTTAATTCTGTTTCTGGTTACAGTTTGTATTGCTAGGATAATATGATCAGGAGGGGGGGTGTCCTCCTGGTGTATATATTTGTGTGAGTGTGTTCCAATAAACATTCCATGTTCATACCAGCTAGTGTTGTATGTTTGGCTGTAATATCTGAAGGTCCAGACTGGAGGAACCACTGTACTGACGGAAGCACTCAAGCAGAGTGCAACAAGGTTTGGTGGGAGCAGTGGGATCCTTCCTGCAGTCTAGGACATCCAAACCTCCACTGGGATCCAAGGTCCGGATAGCAGAAGAGGAGAGATAGAAACCAGCTGCCATGGAAGAGGAATTCGGAAGGAGGTTGCGAGAGATGAAGATGCAGCACAGGGCATCATTATCAGAGCAGATCCTGCTAGGATGGTATGATTCTATCCGCTGTGAACTCTGGAAGGAAACGCTAGCCCATGAGCAGCACCATCAGGGTAGAATTCTCCCCTCCATCCAGGAAAGGTACTGGTCGCATTTCAGTTTGTGGGTGCTGTTTTTTGGAGAAAAAACACACAAGGAGCAGACAGCTGAGTTAAGCAGGCTGGTCTGGGCATAGATGCAGTTGGATGAGAGCTACAGAGCCATCTGGGGGCATGTATCCCAAGCATGCCCTTGGATCGCGGGTGACAATCCAACGGAAGGCTTTGGCTATGGCGGCCTGGGACTGTTGCACGTGAAGCTTTCAGGGGACCCTAACTTTGGGAGCGATTTGGAGTGTCGGTTGGACGAAATCATGGATTTCAGAGAAGAGATACTGAATGTAACGGAAGTGCACTGGGCACTGGAAGATATAGAGTTTCTGGCCATGCAGGAATGGGAGCTGGAGATCACCTACAGACACTGCAAGACTCAGCACCAGGGCTGGGCTCCCTTTGCCTGGGACTATCCAGATGTACCAGCCAACAGTCCTGAAATCTCGGCTGAAGTTTTAGCAATGGGGCAAAGTAACTGTGCTTTGCCCATCTCCGCCCACAGCTATGGAAGCGGAGGTCTTATGGCGTATGCAGCAAGTGTTGACTGACCTTGACTTACCTGTTTCTGAACAAGATGAGCTTGGATGGAGAAATGTGTCTATCCAAAGACAGTTCAAGCTCTTGGGAGAAGAGGAAGCTGTCCTCATTCCCCAGACATAGATCACAGAAAGCAGAGATTTAATTGACTTCATCAGAGGTGGTTATTGATAAGTCACCTGCCAAAATGTTGGCACTGGGCCCATGGGCCACCAGCCCATGCCCTGGGCTTTTGGCAATTCCAGAGACTGGGGATTTAATAGACTTTTCTGTAGAGGAAGAACCACCTAGCAAATCCCTAGAAGAAGTGCTGGCAGCAAGACAGAGTACTGCAGACCCTTGCTCCACAATTGTGGCATTTTCGGTGGCCCGAAGTGAGAAGGTGGTGGTTCTTCTTCCCCAGTGGATTTCAGAGATGAAGCAGTCATTCCCCCTCCCCAACGATGATTTGTGCACCTGCGAGACAGTACCAGAGAAAGGGCGTCCGAGCAGCAGACTCCGCCCCAGAATGATAGCACCAACCCAGCTGAAGTGCTGGCAACCGGACAGAGGGTTTAAGACCCCTGCCCCACACCTGCGGCAGTTCTGGAGGCCCGGGATGAGGATATGGCGGTCACTCCCGAGCAGCAGATCAGGATCCAGGGGGAGAAGGGAGAGGAGGTTGTTGTCTTCCCTCCCAAACAGTCAGCCAGAGTGGAGGAAACTGTCTTCCCTCCCCAACAGCCGGAATGGATGATGTGAGCGCTGAAGCACTAACCGGGCAAAACACTACTGGCCTCTGCGCACAACAATCCACTTCGCAGGAGCTCCAGGAAGAGAATGTAATCGGCACCTCACAACGGCAGCTTGGGCTGGTGTCGGTGGATGGGCCTGCGATCTCCACTAACAGAAACCCAGCAGAAATGCTGGCAACAGGGCGGAGTGCTACCAAATTCTGCCCAGCACCGGCAACAACTGCAAAGTTCCAGGGAGTCGGGGCAGTTGGCCTCCCTCCTCAGCAACAAGCTGATGTAGTGAAGCTCCTACACCCAGCTGAACCTGGCAACAAGACAAGAGCGCTGCTGGCCTCTGCCCTCCCGTCATTATACAGAGAGCGACAAAAAAACATAAGGTTCTTTGCCTGGCAGATCTTACCTCATACAGCGGACAGAGAATCAAAAATCCCGAACACAGAACAGCAAAAATGTTCAAAAAACTTGAAGTATGGTTGTCTTACCATAGGCCGGCCTTTGCTGGTTATGGTTCTGGAGGTCTCTTCCCCCTCGAGGTCCGCTGAATTTAGAAGATCTGTTGGCCTCCTACCTGGCTGGCCATTTCTGTCCGGGAAAATCTAAGCTTCTCCCTATAAGCATATAATTTCTTTGCGCTTAAAAGCACAAAAAGCTCTCTTATATAATGCCGGGAAAGCGTGCCTCCAAGTAATACAAACAGACGTTGGTATCACCTCAAGCTCAATGTAAAATCCTGAGCAAAATAGCCAAATGGCTTTTATTTATACTAAACACATGGATAACAAAAGAGGCTGCTGACTTCAGAATCAGCCAATCAGACACTTGTATTCATTCAAAAGAACCAGTGACACACATGCATATAATCAAATATAAAAGCAGTAGTGACATGTGCAGATGGTGGTGTGCAAAACCATGCAGCAAGCACATGGCTTTGAACACAACCGTGTGCACACTCCCACGGCTACCAGTGATGCGAGCCGTACTATACCATGGCCCAGTGGGCCATAATATTGTATGGTTATACTATGGTTCCCAAAGTACGCAAACTTGTTTACTTAGGAGTTGAAATGTGGTCGCCATGGAGTGGCCAGGTCCTTGGAGAGACATAAACAGACATCCTTGAAAAAGCAAACAGATCCGCCGTTTCCACGGGAAGGTTTCCGCATCCAATGGTCTTCCACCAGCATCTGTATGTGCGAATACCCTCAAATGAGAGTATTGCAGCAAAACTGACACTGGGGGGCATCTGACAACATACATAAATTAAATTTTCCACAACACCACTAACAAAGGATGGATTTCCTGTGGAATTAAATGGACTACGGTCCCCATTTGTATGCCCCAGGGATGCTTGGCAATCAGCCCAGATCCCCAACAGCATGACAGAGTGAGCCCAGCCACCCTGTCTTCTCTCCAGCGGCTGAAGGGACTCCAGGGGGAAGGACCAGTTTAGACTTCCCTCCAGCAATGGATATGTTCTACAAGAGAGGCAGAGGTTGGCTGGGTGGGTAATGCTCTGTTGGGAACAATTTGTTTGGGGTACTGTGTGGTACAGGCATTGGGGGACTGGAACTACGGACTAACTTCGGAGTCAACATATCTGGGGTCTCCTCCTGTGTTAGTCTGCTTCCAAAGGGGGAGAGATGTGACGTGAGTCACTTTTGGGCAGGGGGGGGCTGGTGAAACCCAAAATCCCTTGGAGAGGTTCGGGAAACCCTTGCTTCAGATCCTCATGCACCTCTTGTGTCTAAGTAACCCTGTGTCTGTTAGGGACATAGGGTGACCAAGAAAATAATGGACATTAAGAATGTGGCTTGGATTACTTAAAATGGAACAGTAATATTTATCCACAATATCTCCCAGGAAATATACAAAGACTATTCCTGGTTTGTTTGATTCTCAACTATACATGTTAATTGAAAGAGCTTGGCCTTTGGAGCCAGTCTGCTACTGCTACTGCCACCTGCTATTGTCTGTTTTAATAAGGTGTCCTGCGTTTATACTTATGATATTGTGGATTGTGTCGTCTGAGCTAGAAGATGGCAAGGCTGACCTGAAAGGTCAAACTTTGGAGTCACCTCGGCTGCTTTAAAGTGACTAGTTAATTAGCTATGTTAAATCTGTTTCTGGTTACAGTTTGTATTGTTAGGGTAGAATGATCAGAATGGGGGGGGGGGGGGTATCCTCCTGGTGTATATATTTGTGTGAGTTTGTTCCAATAAGAATTCCATGTTCCTACAAGCTAGTGTCGGCTAGTGTTGTATGTTTGGCTGTAATATCTGATATCTGATGGTCGAGACTGGAGGAAGCAGTGTACTGACTGAAGCACTCAAGCGGATTGAACTGGGTTTCGATGACAGGTGTCATCCACGAAGGAAGCATCTCCTAAAGTACATGCACAAAAAAGCTCACCTAGAATTTGCCAGGGCCCATGCTGAAAAAGAAGACTACTGGGACTCTGTACTCTGGAGTGATGTGACCAAGATAAATGTTTTTGGAACTGGTGGCTTTAAAACTGTATGGTGTTGCAAAGGTGAGTACAAAGAAAAATGCATGGTGCCTACAGTGAAACATGGTGGTGGCAGTGTCCTCCTGTGGGCCTGCATGAGTGCTGCTGGTGTCAGGGAGCTGCATTTCATTGATGATATCATGAATTCACACATGTACTTGTAGCGCTACCCCTGTAGGAGCCGCTTGAGTTTGTTTGGTCCGTTACTATGCCCTTCAACCCCAGGAATGGTCTCAGCCCCTCTGGCACACCTACCAATAAAGTATGTCTCATTTATTGTGGTGTTCCACTAAGACACAGTTCCAACTGGATTCAACCTTCACTGTTTACTTACTCTAGAGGAGAACGTAAGTGAGTGTCATTCAGCCAAATCCTGAGAGAAAGCAACCCATAGACTCGGTTGAATTAACTCTGGGCAAATTATTAGGTACAAGTAGTGATAACAATTATACTCAGGGTAAAAGAGCAACAAAAAGGAGTTTTGGCAAAGAGATTTCTTCTTACTAGAAACTTTAACTGAAATAACTACCACTACGATGGTGGGAGATGTGTGGAACCCGCTACATACTGCTCTATATTGAAAGAGAAGATGCTACCAACACTCCGTGCCTTTGGTCGTCGTGCACTTTTACATCATGGCAATGATCCAAAACACACATCTAAGGTCACTGTTGAATTTCTGAAGAACAGGGTGAAAGTAATTCAGTGGCCAAGTACTGTATGTCTCCTGATCTGAACCCAATTGAACACCTATGGGGAATTCTGAAGAGACAAGTTGAGCGTCACTCTTCATCCAGCATCCAGGCTCTAAAAGGTTGTTCTTGAAGAATGGAAAAAGAAGATTGATGTTGCAATGTCGCCAACTTGTTCATTCCATGCCTAGAAGACTTGGTGCTGTCCTTAGAAATCATGGAGGTCATACAAAATACTAGATGTTGCTGTTTTTTTTGTGGGGTGTATTCATTTTTGCATCGACTAATTTGAGGAAAACTGAAAATTTTGTAATCCAAGTTATGTTATTAACCTTACTTTCATGTAATGAGCCAAACATTCTATAAAACTCAGTTTTGTCAAAATTTTGGAAATTGTACTTGTGTTCATTGAGATATTGATTAAAATCTTATTTTTCAAAATGCGTGTACTCGCTTATGCTGAGCACTGTGTGTGTATATGTATGTGTGTAATATAAATATATATACACACACAAGCACGACAGCACCTGCAACATTTAGTTCAGTGCCTGTAAAGGAAGCCTGTGCAAAAGTTTTAGCACTTGCTATGAAACGTTTTAAAGTGAGGATGCTTTCAAAAATGATACAATGAAGCGTATCATCTACCGGCAACAACCTAAAAAGTGTATAAACAGAAAAAAGAAAAAAAAAAAGAATCTCCCTGGTACACTTGTACGCTTTTAAGTTTATGCCAGGTTAGCAAGCCCAAATATTTAGAAGAAATAACCACAATTCCTCTGTGGACTTAGGCCTTTTCAGAGACCTCCCTAATGGTAGTGATTGTACTTTTTATCATTGAGTATACATGCATGATTAAATTCTCAACTACCTCTGCAGAAATGTTGCCCAAATCTACAATGAACCTCTACCCTGCTTCACTGTTGCCTGCAGACACTCATTATTGTCCTGCTCTCCAGGCCTTTAATGAACGAACTGCCTTCTAATGCACACCAGCTCTTGTGTGTTTGCACATGGGTGAGTAGCTTGGTCTTGTTTCCACATTTTTTGGTAGTGCTTTTAAGGCTGTAGCTCTTCTATGAATATTAAACAAAATTGAAGTGCAGTACTCACTAATGAAATGGTGAGTGACAATTGTTTTTGGAAAAAATACACTTTTTTGAATGAAAAAATAAGACAACAGTAAAGTTAGCCCAATGTTTTTATATATTGTGAAAAATAATGTTACGCCAAGTAAATTGTTACGCAACATGTCACGCTTCAAAATTACGCCCGCTCGTGGAATGTTGACAAACTTTTACCCTTAAAAATCTCCATAGGTGACATTTAAAAATGTCTACAGGTTACCAGTTTTGAGTTACAGAGGAGGTCTAGTACTAGAATTTCTGCTCTCGCTCTAATGATGACAGCAAAACCCCATGTGTGGTTTGAACACTGCTTTCATATGCAGGCGCGACTTGCGTATGCGTTCGCTTCTGGGCGCTAGTGTGGCGGGATGGGGCACTTTACATTTTTTTTTCCCTATTGATTTTACTTTTCACTTTTTTATTTTTACACTGTCTTTTTTTTTTTTTTTAATTGGGTCACTTTTATTCCTATTACAAGAAATGTAAATATCCCTTGTAATAGAAAAAAACCATGACAGGACCTCTTAAATGTGAGATCTGGGGTCAAAAAGACCTCAGATCTCATATTTACACTAAAATGCAATTTAAAAAAAATACCCCTTTAAGACCATTGGGCGGAAGTGACGTTTGACATTGCTTCCTCCATCCCATGGTGTGGAGCCGACCGGGGGCCATCTTTCCCTCACTCAGCATCCAGCCTGTGAGGAAAGAGGAGCCGGTCGTGTCCACTGCTACCGACAGATCCGGTAAGCGATGGAGAAGACCGAAGTGCGGCTGGGAGGGGGCCTCTCCCACCCCCGATAAAAGTGATCTTGCGGCGAATCCGCCACTGAGACCACTTTTATCTGAAAGCTGACCGCCCGCTGAAGAAGAGGATATTGAGGTTATGGCAGCTATCTGCTACCATAACAACGGTATTCTTCTTCAAACAGCCGCCGTGTAATGATGGCGGGCTGTCAGTAAGTGGTTAAGGAACTTTGTACCATCTCCACACAGGATCTCTGAAGCTCAGACAGAGTGACCATTGCATTCTTGGTCACCTCTCTTACTAAGGCCCTTCTCCACAGTTTGCTGTTTGGTCAGACAAGCAGCTTTCAGAAGAGTTCTGGTTGTGCCAAACTTTTTCCATTTGAGAATTATGGAAGCCATTCTGCTCTTGGGAGCCTTCAGTGCAGCAGAATTTTTTATTGTAGCCTTCCCCAGATCTGTGCCTTGAAATTCAATCTCTGAGCTCTGCAGGCAGTTCCTTTGACCTCATGACCTTTGCTTTGATACAGTATGCATTATCAGCTGTGAGGCCCTTTATAGAAAGGCGTGTGCCTTTCCAAATCATGCCCAATCAATTTAATTTACCACAGGTGCACTCCAAACAAGGTGTAGAAACATCTCAGCAACAATCACGAGAATTGGAAGGCATCTGAGCTAAGATTTTAAGTGTTGTTGCAAAGGGTCTGAATACTTTGTCCAATGTGATATTTTAGTTATTTTTTTTTTTTTTCTTAAAACATTCCCAGACATTTCTAAAATTCTGTTTTCGTGTTGTCATTATGAGATACTAAGTGTAGGCTAATGAGAAATAAAAAAATTATTTAAACGACTGTAGTATCAAGCTGCAACATAACAAAATTGAAAAAAAGTGAAGGGGGTCTGAATACTTTATAAATACTCTGTAGTATATGTAATAATTTAGTATTTGATTGCAAAGTCATTTTTAGGGGACAAAATACTCTTCCTATCCTAATCATTTTGCTTGTCAAGCTTTAATACATTGAAAAGCATTTTTACTTGGCACAGTTTATATCATTTACATTATTTTTGTTTCTGAGGTCTTCTAAATATCACCAGAAAGCAAATTCAAATCTCTTTAGGTTCAAGAGCATATGCAATATATGTACTTGCATAACCTACCACTGCAGTACATAGAGGTGAAACTATTGTGTCAAGCATTTAAATACAGCTCCAGCAAAAACTTTATTTTTTCTTTTTTAAATTATTTTTTTTTAAGATTCAACTGTCTCCCTTCACTTCCTATGCAGTCACATAAAGAAGTAGCACAACATAATTTCAGAAACTTTGAAACTGCTGTAAAAACATTTACACATACTTAACCATTCCCTAATCTATCCAAAACTGGAAGTCATTTTAATATTTTGGAAATGACTCCTGATATATGTAAAATGTTTTTTATATTTACACCGAAAACAGGCAGAACCACCTAGTAGACTTGTTTAGTTGAGGACTTCCTGCAATTGAGGAGGGTAAGCATTTGCCTCAATTTTTTTATTTTACTTCCAGCTCTTCTGCATCAGTGCATAGGTGGAGTTTCTCTTTAACAAACCTTTATTATTTAACATAGTAAAATAAATATCAATATTAATAGTTTTTAATAACCAATGGATTGGCCTTACAATGTATGTCTTCTTCAGTAATGTGTCAGAATTGCTTTTAAAACATTTTTATTGATTTATTTAGTGTCTGCCGAGAATCTGGAGAAGACAATTAAGCACATGGGGCGACAGCTTCAGCAGCTTGAGAAGGATTTGGAGACCTGTCCCCCGTCTGATGATGTACATGACAAGTTTGTGACAAAGATGTCCATATCCTTTTGACAACTACATGCCTTATGTAAGGTTGGCTGAATAAACTGAGAATTTACTTAACATTTTAAATGTGTTCCTGTAACCTCTTTGTGTTTTTTCAGCTTCCATGCTTCCAAAGCTGTAAACAGTTTAACACCAAAAAAGACTGCTTGCTGTGAGTAAAAGGTTTCTTCAAAAGCTGAGGCTTCTAGTTCTGACATAACAGAAGTGGATTGTGTAAAGGTTCTATTGTAAGATGTATTTTGTTTAGTGTAAAAATATTTTTTTATGGTTACTTGTGTGAACATGGAGTCATGCAGCATGTATTTTTGTTTTCTACATGTACAGTGCCTTAAAGTATTCAAACCCCTTGAAATTTTCCACATTTTGTCCTGTTACAACCAAAAACAAATTATTTTATTGGGATTTTATGTGAATAGACCAACAAAAAGTGGTACATAATTGTGAAGTGGAAGGAAAATGATAAATGGTTTCCAATTTGTTTTACAAATAAATATCTGAAAAGTGTGGCGTGCTTTTTCATTCAGCCCCATTTACTCTGATACCCCTAACTAAAATTTAGTGGAACCAATTGCCTTCAGAAGTCCACTTGGGTGTAATTTAATCTTAGTATAAATACAGCTATTCTGTGAAGCCCTCAGAGGTTTGTTGGAGAACCTTGGTGAACAAATAGCATTGTGAAGGCCAAGGAACACACCAGACAGGTCAGGGATAAAGTTGTGGAGAAGTTTAAAGCAGAGTTAGGTTAAAAAAAAAATTTCCAAGCTTTGAACATTTTACAGAGCACTGTTCAATCCATCATTCGAAAATGGAAAGAGTATTGCACAACTGCAAACCTACCAAGACATGGCCGTCCACCTAAATTGACAGACCAGGCAACGGAATCATTAATCAGAGAAGCAGCCAGGAGGCCCATGGTAGCTTTAGAGGAGCTGCAGAGATCCACAGTTTAGGTGGAAAAATCTGTTCACAGGACAACTATTAGCCACGCACTCCACAAATCTGGCCTTTATGGAAGAGTGGTAAGAAGAAAGCCAGTGTTGAAAGAAAGCCATAAGAAGTCCTGTTTGCAGTTTGTGAGAAGCCATGTGGGGGACACAGCAAACATGTAGAAGCAGGTACTCTGTGCAGATGAGACCAAAATTGAACTTTTTGGCCTAAAATCAAAACGCTATGTGTGGCAGAAAACTAACTGCACATTATCCTCAACACACAATCTCCACCGTGAAACATGGTGGCAGCATCATGACCTGTTGGGACGCCTTGAGGACTGGAGTTGAGAAACCCTGATTTATATAAAAGCATATTCATGTGTTAGAATGGCCCGATGTCCAGACCTAAATCCAATTGAGAATTTGTGGCATAACTTTAAAATTGCTGTTCACAGATGCTCTCCATCCAATCTGACAGAACTTGAGCTATTTTTCAAAGAAGAGTGTTAAAAAATGTCACTCTAGATGTGCAAAATAAGTAGAGGCATACCCCAAAAGACTCACAGCTGTCATGAAAGGTGGTTCTACAAGGTATTGACTCAGGGGCTGAATACAAATGCATGCCACACTTTTCAGATATTTATTTGTAAAAAAAATGAAAACCGTTTATCACTTTCCTTCTACTTCACAATTATGTGCCACTTTGTGTTAAAAAAAAAGGCCTTTTCTTTTTCATACATCATGGGACACAGAGTTAGGCTAATATTCATTACCTACTGGGTTATACTTCATCTCCAGGTGAATGGACACTGGTAGACCAAAGGTCTTTAGACAGGAAGTGATCCCCTATATAACCCCTCCCCATACAGGAAGTACTTCAGTTTTTTACCAGTGTCTGCAAGGTGGATGGCACGGTTGTTTGAGCTCTCTGAGCTCCAGGTCTCTAGTCCCACAAATGATTCTTAAATGAATCAACGGATTGACCGATCGGATCCATTTGACACAGGCTCTATATGCTTAGATAAATGATACCAAGCCTAGCAAAGAAGACTCAAGATCCTGCAAGGTTTTACCTGTAATGTGGCCTCCAACGCTGGACACTGCAAAGTGGAATCCTGGACACCATAGTGCTAAGGCATTAGGCATACAGGTCCAAGGGAGTGGACTCCAAACATGAAAAGGGTACCCAGTCCTTGAAAGTCCTCAAATAACAGGAACCCGCCGTGATGGGTGAAGATTGGGCCCTGCGCCTGGGCAGGTAAGTGAAGCCCCTTTACTTATTTGGGGTGTCCCAGTAATTGCAACAATCAGTCAAGGTAGCTAGAGGCTGGACATCTGTGTGTGGTGACCATACGGGGGAGTTTTGGGCTAGCTGTGGGTGTTTGCAAAGTACATCTTTTGCTTGTGCCTGGCTGTTTTTTACCTGTATGATGGCGCACGACGGTGCCCCATTTCGCCTTGGTTCCCCATGGCGCACGTGCATTCGCAAGAGCGCCGCTGTGCTCAGCAGTTTGGCGGCCATGGTGCGCGCGGCTTTGTCGCACATGCACCATAGCCTTTATCTGGGTGCAGGAAGATTCGAGTCATATGTGAATATAGCCATGCCTGTTCGCCGGGACAACGTGCATGCGCATGCATGCAGAGAACATTTCGGTGCACAGCCAGCTTATTTAAGCTGTGTATGCCAAGCATGCGGTGCTTTCCAGAAAGCATCTGTGGGACACAGAGCAGGCTCTAAACCAGTCATTTGGAGCGGTTCATTCCTCCTTACCCGAGTCGCGTGAGTCACCAGGTGTTGCTTGGTAGGCTAAAGGTGCTTAGTAGGATTGTTGCATAGGGGCTTGGTGAGCCCTATGAAAGGGTCTCCCTTCTGAAGTGTGTTAATACTAAACACTGATACTCTCTCTTTTTGTGGCTAGTAAATGTCTTCAAAAAAGAGGAGCAGGACTAACACTAGAGGGAAGGGCACACCTATGTCATCAGTATTTCCTGATGATATTAGTCATATTCCTAGTGTTGTATCCCCTGAAAGACCAGAGGCTTCTGGCCATTCTGAGCCGCTGCTCCTATCTGGCCCTAGCTGGGTTAGAGCACAGGATTGCTTGCATGATTGCCTCCATTCCGCAGAGTGACAATAAGCGTGACAATTCCCCCTCCCTGGAGCCTCCTAGTTTAGAGCAGGAATGTGTTGAGAATGGGGAAGATCTAAAAGCTCAGGATTCTGTGGAGGGCCTGGCAGATGAGTCTGCTTCCGAGCAATCTGGACAAGAAGATATCCAGTTGACGTTTGCCTCTCAGTTGGGGAGGCTTTTGATCCTTTCTCTTACCGAGATGGTTCGTTCTGCCTTTAAGTTGCCTCTTGCAGAGGTTACTTAGCCCCCCCGGTCCTCTTTGTGGTACCCGAGGCCTCCTCAGGCCCCACAGGCTTTCCCCTTACACTCTCTGTTGGAACAGGCGGTGTATGCTGATTGGGAACATCCTGACGGGATTTTTGTTCCTCTTAAGAGGTTTTCCCTTTTATATCCCATGGATGAAAAGTTTGTTAAGAAGTGGAGCCAGCCAACCGTAGATGCAGCAGTCTCTTCCTTTAACAAGAACTTCACTTGTCTGGTAGAAAACGCACAGGGCTTGAAAGACCCTGTTGACAAGAAATTGGAGTCATTGTTAAAAGCTTCCTTTTCTTTGGACAGTTAAGCTATTCAGCCAGCTCTTGCAGCAATTGGTATTTGCCAGTCCGTAAAGGATCAGGTCAGACGGCCTGACAGGCCTCACCGGGAGGATGATCTGGCTGAAAATAAGACAGATATAGACAGATATTCCTTGAGCGCTGTGTTTTGCTGTTGACGTCTTATAGGATTTAATACAGCAGGTTTCTCGTTTGGCTCTCTTGTCTGTACATATGCGCAGACTTTTGTGGCTTAAGAACTGGTCAGCCGAGCTTCTTTATAAAAAGTTATTGTCAGGTTTCCCCTTTCATGGGGAACGTTTTTTTGGTGATCATTTGGACAAGTACTTCCTGTGAAGAAAAGCGAAAGGCGTCCCTCATTTAAAACCTCAGGGACTGCTTCCTCAAGAGTCTCAGCGCCAAGGCATTTCCACAACCAACAGGGCGCTAGAGCCAGGGGCAAGGCCAGGGCCAGAAAAAGTCCTGGGTCCTAAACTCTAAACCTAGCACCAAGCCCTCCTTTTGAGGGGACGCCCCCACTCTATTGCGTGGGGGGAAAGGATGCTGCACTTTGTGGACATTTGGAGAACAATAGTTCAGAACTATATCCCACGGTTACAAGCTGGAGTTGCAGGGTGATTCCCCATCAGAGGTTTCTAAGATCCAGCATTCCCTCGGCTCCTCCAAAAAAGAAACATTGCTTCAAGCACTATATCATTTAGTGCATCAAGGAGTGATTGTAGAGGTTCCTGTATCCGAAAGTGGCATGGGGTTTTACTCAAACCTGTTTACGGTTTAAAAACCAAACGGGGACACAAGGAGTCACAGTAGAGTAATGTAATTTTCAGTTTGTAGCTCTACCCTTGGAGCTTGTTACAGCTGCCCCGGGTGTTCACAAAGGTCCTAGCATCAGTACTGGGTCTTTTAAGGGCCCAAGGATTGTGGTGCTCGGTATCTGGATGACCACCTGCTCAGAGATCACTCACTACAGGCTCTAGAACAGAGCATAACATGCAATGTGCGGTATTTGGAAAGCTTAGGCTGGATCATAAATACAGGAAAGTCAACCTTGAGACCATGGAATAAAATCAATAGATGGTGCTGCAAACAATCTAACAGTCACAAACAATGAGCAAAAATATAAAGTGCTAGGTGCTTAAGTAAATACAATATGAGTATTAGAAAGGATAAACAATATAATGTGCCATATGCTTATAGACAGGGAAACATTCAGTGATTAAATTCCTATAAACATGATGATGAGTCCAAAAGATGTAAATAAAGAAGGGAAATGCCCCAAAAAATAAAAGTACTAAGTAATAGTCCCAGAAAAATTAGTGTCCTTATTTGATTATAGAAGACAGTGAATGAACAAGTGTTGAATTCCTCTTATATTCTGTGCAAACTCAGCAATGTAAATTAAAAACAGATTCGCGCTTGACATTCAGTAAAGCATACTATTCATAAGCATGTCAGCATAATATTAATAAATACACTTTCAAAAGTCCTCATTCAACAGAAGATTTCACAAAGGAGGATGAGCATCCAGTTAGACACAATCTTGTGAGGTAAAGAGAGGCAGGTGCAGGACTAAGATGGTGAAAGAATAGAGGCCGCACACACTTAGATTCTTAAATCACAGTTCATAGGATATTCCAGCTATTCCAGGTACCATATGACACCAACACTGCATGTGACCATCACCAAAGGAAGGATGTCTGCTTACCAGATAAATCTGACCTACAAGAGGTAAAAAGCGCCTGTGGCTGTTTTACCCCGCCAGGGCCTTTGGGCTGCAGTCTGCTCGGTACACCGGGATCCTGTAAGCATTCTCCTGTACCTCACGTTTTCAAAGATTTGCGGATGTCCCACTCAGAAAAAAGATGCTCCACATAGTGTAAGATCCAACACATTTATTCAGGGTTAAATAGTTTAAAAAGGGGAGAGATCTCCCTTACACAGAAAAAGATATATCGACTGGTACAGATAGATTCGAACACCCGCGCTTCCGGGACTTCGTATGTCGCAATTACGTCAGCACGCCGTCCGCCCTACTAGTTTCGTCACAGATTGACGTCTTCCTGGGGCACAGGCGACGTGCTGTGTCATCGCCTTAAATATGTAAACCGAGTAAACCAAGCCTCAATTTGACTTCTAAAGCTTCAGTGGAACAACCAAGCCTCACTTTCATCAAACATATGAACATCTTATCAAACCTCCCAATGAGAGTAACCTGGACACCTTTAGGATTTGCATCCTTCTATGAATCGATCTACTTAGATAAATTCCCTTACTGTTTTGATAAATACTCAGCACTGAGGAAAAACAAAGGAAAAAATAAAAAATATATATAAAAGACAGGGTATTGCTTACAAATGCTCCAAAATACAGACCGCGTCAGGTCCATTTACAGATACTAAGCTGTCGCCCACTATGGACCAAATTGAAAATAGTTCCCATGGATACCTATCATTAAAAAGAGAAAAAGTTAAATACTGGAAATCTGAAGTCTCAGTAACAGGTCGACTAAGGGACATTCTGCCTGTAAACCCGAATAAAACAACTCCAAAAAAAGATTTCTTTTAAAATTAATAATTTGTATTAAAAACAGGATCTTGTGAGGCAACTTCTCCCGAAAAGGAATAACTCGTAATTATTCCAAATCAAGTAACGTCTAAAACCTAATACCAATATTTTGATTTGAAGACAACCTCTTATAATAGAATAACATTTCCACCCGGTGTCCAGATTAGTCTCAACGGTGTACAAAGAAATCCATATATTTTACATATAGATTTGATTAAATCAAAAACCTCATTCTATATATCGCAGAAAAATGTTACTGAGCACTAGGAATTATCCACAAAAGTATTGACGTCTACATCAACGTTGAGGCCTAGAGGGGTAAAATATCCCACTTTATATTCATTTTTATTTATATCCATTCATATATATTAATATTTATATCCATTCATATATATTTATATCCATTTCCTCTCAAGTTGTGAAATCCCCTTTACCAATGATAGCCCCCCCCCAAGGTGGGGTGTACCTATTGATAACATAAATAATTGTGTTCTTAGGGTCTTTATTATGTACAAGGCATAATGTCTTGAAACAGAGTGTTTCAAAAAGCCTTTCCTAATATTATTTATATGCTCGTTAAGCCTTACTTGTAATGCCCACTTGGTCCTGCCCATGTATTGAAGTCCACACAGACACTGTAGCACGTAGACCACCCCCGTAGTGGCACAAGTAATGAAGGGCTTAATTTTGAAAACACAAGAAGAGCTAGTAGCTGTAAATTTTCTGCTGTTTCTATGTTGGCAGACATTAATGGCACACACCTGACATTTAAAAAAAAAAAAGGTGGGTTTAGAGGGTGGGTTCAACACACTCGGGGCAATCTTGTCCTTAAGTGAAGGAACCCCTCTAAAAACAACCTGTGGTTTTGAGGATAAAGAGGACCCCAAAATCCTATCATTGCGAAAAATATGCCAATGTTTTTGGATAAGCCTCTTTATCCTCTAATGTTGCATTGAGTAACAGGTAATGAAAGGTACAAAAGACTCCTTTGAACCCCCCTGCAATCTCCTCAGTAGAGCGAATCCTAAGCAGCAGACTCCTATCAGTCTGTTGAACCTTAGCCTGGTATAATGACCCTTAGGGACAGCTTTCAACCATGTTTTATAGTGTCAGCTGTCCTGAGGGATGTAGGCATTTCGGTCTGTGGATTTAAAAAAAGTACCTTCTCTCTGCTAACTTCAATACATTGCCCTAATTGTTGTTATTAAGGGACCCCATAAACTCTCAGGCCATCTTCATCACCATCCCATAGGAGGAGGATGTTGTCGATATACCTTTCCCACAGGACCAACTCTTGTCTCTGCTGGGCATAGACAACATGTTCCTCCCACTTGGCCATAAAGAGATTAGCTAGGCTGGGGGCATATTTAGCCCCATGACTACACCCCTAAGTTGGTGGTAATACTGATTCTCCCACCAAAAATAATTATGGGATGCCGCAAAACAGCAATGCAAACCGTGACTTTTCTTCCGTGGAAATATACACTCTAAACAGTGACTTTTTTTCAGTGCAAATACAGCAATGTAAATGGTGACTTTTCTTCAGTGTAATAACACCTCAATGAGAAATGGCGGCAACTTACCTTACCACTGTAAGGTAACAGTGTATATATATATATATAAAGCAAATACAGATCCCAGGTCCTGCAGTGGATCCCACTACCATCTTCCTATCAGTGGCATGGTGTGGGGCTCATCTAAACAGCCTTATGTCTTGGTCAATGATTTAAGAAGATGTATATACATCTCTCGGATGTAAAATAGATGGTGTGGAAAGTTCTCCCAGATAGGTACATAAATCATATGGAGAAAGAAGAAGGGGTCCCAAATAGTGTAGTATGTAAAAATATTGGTGTTCTATTTAATAAATCCAACTGTGGTACTCACGTTTAAAAACAAGGTAAATGCTAATCACCACGAGCAGTGAACTAGCACACTGACGTCACTTCCGGTGCCTGTCTGTTCTGACACGTAGCATCACAATCACATGACTTCATCAGGGAATAAAGGCAGGCAGTGGAAGTGTCTTTAAATAGCCTTAGTATGTAATTCAATCAGTGGCCATTTTTTGGTAGTCCAATGTTAATTCATATGGCAGCCATTTTCCTATAGATGTACGTTACAGTCTAATCATAAGCGGCCATTTGCTTGTAGTCTAATGTTAAATGAATGGTGACATGGCCATTATCCTGTCGATATTTCTTAAAACATAATTGTACGGCCAAACTCTTGTAGTCTACCATTCTTGACATGCAAGTGGACATTAGATAGATGATCTTAAGCAAAGCAGCTAGCTACTGGTGTAAATAGTACCGAATCTAAAACAAAATATATAAAAGAAAATGATCTGTGAACACAAACCACTAAAATAAAAATACAGCACATAGCGACTAAAGTGTGTATATATTGCTCTAGATAAATGAATAATATTAAATGGCACTGTATCTATCCCGGATATCTGTTTGCCATTATCCTTAATGAGTTCCTTGCGATCCATTTCAGCTACCTCTGTTATTTTTCTTTTTACATATTGGCTATCGTAGCCTTTCTTAACAAATCTATGACCAATTTTGTCAGCTTGAGTCAGGAGGTCATTTTTCCGGGTGCAGTTTCGTCTTAGGCACATTAGTTGACCTTTCGGATATTGCATAGCCAATTTCTGTGATGGCAGCTCTCCATTGGGAGATAGCTGTTCTTATCTACATTCTTAAAGTGTGTTTTGGTTATGGATTGACTATTTCGGTGTTTGCAGCAACTAGTGTTTCTTCCCTCTTTTTTCTTTCCTATGGTAGTGCGGGAACATCTCTTTAGATTTTGAGCTGGTTTCAAGGTTAAAAACAAAATAAAGTATTAAGTCTGATCCTAGATATGATCCAAGCAAGGGTATTTTTGCCACCTGTTAGGATCTGTGCCCTGAAGGATCAGATGCGTCCGATAAGAGGCGCCAGACAACCCTCCATCCGGCTCTGTATGAGTCTTCTAGGGAGGATGGTGTCCTCCTTCGAGGCAGTGCCCTATGCCCAGTTCTGTTCCAGGCCTTGTTGGCTTGGAACCTCTTCTTGTTGGCTTGGAACAGAAGAGGACAAGCCCTGGATTATGCAATGTTCTTATCTCGTTGGGCACGCTTAAGCCTAAACTGGTGGTTGCAGGATCAGAACCTGCGAAAGGGAAAATCCTTTCTCCCGGTAACTTGGAGAGTACTGACTACAGATGTCAGTCTCTCAGGCTGGGGAGCGACCCTAGAAGGGCTCACAGCTCAGGGGAAATGGTCAAGGACAGAACAGATCCTGCCCATCAACGTCCTGGAATTACAGGCAGTACGTCTGGCCCTGCGGTCCTGGATAGTGGAGCTTCAGGACTGTCCTATCAGGGTTCAGTATGACAATGCCATTACAGTGGCCTATATAAACCACCAAGGTGGTACCAGGAGTTGTTCAGCTCTGAAAGAGGTGAACCACATACTAGCCTGGGCAGAGGGGCAGGTGCCAATACTATCGGCAGTCCATATCCTGGGAGTAGAGAACTGGAAGGCAGATTATCTCAGTCGCCAGCAGATCTGCCCAGGGGAATGGTCCCTACACCCAGGGGTGTTACAAAAAAATTTGCTAGTTTTGGGGATGGCCAGAGGTCGACCTACTGGCATCCAGGTTCAACAACAAGGTACAGCAGTTTGTGTCCCGAACAAGAGATCTTCTGGCAATTGGAGCAGATGCTTTGGTAGTTCCATGGAGCCAGTACTCCCTGGTCTATGCTTTCCCTCCGATCCCTCTCCTTCCACATTTGTTGCGCAAGATTCTAAGAGAGGGGGTTAAATTCATTCTGGTGTACTGTCCTGTGGCCCAGTCTCCAAAGCGAGGGGATCATGCTTTGCTTCAGTATGTCACAGTACATGTTGGCATTCATGGTTCCCTCAATGAACTGTAGTTCCCCAGTGCCGGCAGCACTCATGCAGCCCCAGACCATGACACTCCCACCACCATGCTTGACTGGAGGCAAGATACACTTTTGTACTCCTCACCGTGTTGCCGCCACACACGCTTGACACCATCTGAACCAAATAAGTTTATTTTGGTCTCATCAGACCACAGGACATGGTTCCAGTAATCCATGTCCTTAGTCTGCTTGTCTTCAGCAAACTGTTTGCAGGCTTTCTTGTGCCTCATCTTTAGAAGAGGCTTCGTTCTGGGACGACAGCCATGCAGACCAATTTGATGCAGTGTGCGGCGTATGGTTTAAGCACTGACAGGCTGACCCCCCCACCCCTTCAACCTCTGCAGCACTGCTGGCAGCACTCATACGTCTATTTCCCAAAGACAACCTCTGGATATGACGCTGAGCATATGCACTCAACTTCTTTGGTCAACCATGGCGAGGCCTGTTCTGAATGGAACCTGTCTTGTTAAACCGCTGTATGGCCACCGTGCTGCAGCTCAGTTTCAGGGTCTTGGCAATCTTCTTATAGCCTAGGCCATCTTTATGTAGAGCAACAATTTTTTTTCAGATCCACAGAGAGTTCTTTGTCATGAGGTGCCATGTTGAACTTCCAGTGACCAGTATGAGAGAGCGAGAGCGATAACACCAAATTTAATACACCTGCTCCCCCTTCACACCTGAGACTTTGTAACACTAACAAGTCACATGACAACGGGGAGGGAATATAGGGAATTATATATATATAATTTTCTTTTTTGTCCAGAAGGAAAGCATGCACATGGGATGGTGGATTTGTGACTCCTCTCATCCCTTTCCAACATTTTATTTTGTGCATTCCCTGATTCCCTGGGGCTTTTTATTGACTCTTTTGATTGCATGCGTTCTATTGAAATTATTTGTGGTATTTATATTGCTGGCATTAAATCAACAAGGTAAAAGGAGAGCGATAAAATATGAAGTGGACCCCCCCCCCAAATATGTGCTTCTTTCCTTCAAATTTTTCTTCTCACCTTGCTACATATTTATCTTTTATTTTCAGATAAATCTTCTTTTCATACTCTCAGTATTATATTTTTATGAGCACTGTAGTACTGTGCATGCTTTCTGTGCATATCCCAAATGCGAAGTTATCAAATATAGTGTCTCTACCAGCAACAGGATGTACTCCTGCAAGACTTGTAAGCCTGGACTTCTTGATCAGTTGGTAGTTATGTCAGATAGTATTTCCCATTTAATACAGCGGTGGATTTGCTGACTTGAATGGCTGTTTAGAGTCTTAAAGCGGAGTTCCACCAAAAAGTGGAACTTGCGCTCATTTGGCACCTTTCGGGTTGGAGGGGGGGCAGGATGCCTGTCTTTGACAGGTATCCTGTTCCCACTTCCGGGAGTCCACGCCGCGGCCCATGACATCAACGCTGGGCTCACTCCTCCTCCCCCTATCGCCGGGCCAGTAGGAGAGAGGAGCGGGGCCTTGCGCATGAGCGGTAGGGGTTCCCGGTGTGAAGCCGTAAGGCTACACTGCCGGGTTCCCTCACCCGCAATGGCGGCAGCAGCACCAGACAGCTGATGGAAACATCAGCTGCTGTGCCGACATCGCTGGACTCCAGGACAGGTAAGTGCCCTGTTATTAAAAGCCAGCAGCTGCAGTGTTTGTAGCTGCTGTTTTTTTTTTTTTTTACTTATTTTTTTGGGCGGACCTCCGCTTTAATGCCCAAACACAGTGCATGGTTAAATATGCAGGAAAGATATTGGGGCACACAGGCAAAATTGGGCTGGTTTTTGCAAATGGGTGTGAGATAATATTGTGGCTGTTTGTGAACCACACAGGACATTCAGGAGAACAATGTGGACATAAGTTTTATCAGTATTAGTTTGTTCTAACATAGTACTTGTTTATAGTTGCTCCAAAAGTTTTATTCAGATCCCAAAAGGAAGTGCATATTCTTTAAACTAGAAATTAATTATACACAGTCCGCTGCCTCTCATTATCTGCATTGCCACATAAATGCTGCAGCAATGGTGGAACATCATAGGGGAGGCTGTCATTGACATGGCAGCATAGATTGTTTCATTGTTTTCTCAGTACTGTCATTTTCTCTTTTACTGTATTATTTGAAAAAAATGTAAATATATAGAATATTATGAATTGTGTGCTTTTGCATATTTATCTCCTGTTCCTCTACTGAAAAACATATGAATTTTGAGTGTGTGGGGTCCTTTTTTTAATTGGCATGGTAATCTGTTCTGAATAACAAACCTAAAACATTAAACAGTATACATTATTCATGTTGAAAGTGGAACTGTACACAAATCCACAGAGTACTGTAAAACTCCACTATTGAATAAAGTCAGCATCCATCCCTACTTTTACCGCTTAGTTTGGCTTGAATATTCTTCTTATTTTTATTGTTTTGGAAGTAGCAGTAATTTCACCTTATTGTGCTACCTTCTTTTTCCACTAAATACTTGAAGACTCTGTTCCTTGCTACTGTATGACACATCCCAATAGACAGACAATAACTTAGAAGCTACAGACCTGCATATGGCTTATGTTAGTGCCACATGATCTCACTAATTAGAGAAGCACACATTGAGGCAAACAGATTTTCCTGCAAATTATTAAGAAAAGAATGTTTGATATAAGGGTTAGATAATCCAACACAGCATGAAGAAAGCCTGAATGTGCTCTGTATATTTAATCCTGAAAAGAAGCTGAACATTTCTTTTTTTCTTTTGTGCTTCAATGTAATACCACTCAAAAAACGGGCAGCAGGAAGTCTGTAACAGAAAAGATGAAACTTTGCGTGAAAGACTTTATCAAAAGGTAGCATATTGTTTAACGTTCATTTAAACTATCACAATCTTCAACCAAATATCAAAGTTGATGGACTCTAATTAGACTCACCAACTTTGTGCTCCCTGTTCTCTGAATATCCCTGTTCTTACAGTTTAGGGGTACAGACTGCAAACTTAGCTGATGCTGCATTTATTTATACAAAATTAATGTCACTTGTCAGAAAATTTCAAGTTCTTAATTACGAAAATGCTGGGTGAACTAAAATACGGGGAGGAGCCTTTAGATGCAGAAGTAATGTAAACAATCCAGATTTATAACGGTAACCTATTAAGATTCCACAATGCTTTTCTTGCATATTCACACACCAGGCTTGGTGGCACTCAGGAACTGAAAGTGTGTTATTTTCAGGATTACCAGGTAAAAATAAAGAAAATGATGCCTAAAAAAACCCTGCCGCAGACACCTCATCTAAGGATTGGTAAGCTCTAATATTTTACATTTTTACACTTTGTGGTTCTGGTTCAAGTGTGGCTATGGCTTTCTTTTTGGAACCATTGTATTTCTGAAAGAGGAACCTCTACTTCAGTAAAGCTTCTTTCAGAATAATACATTAAAAACATCACCACAATGCAATTCTACCACCGCCATGGGATAACATTTTGAAGCTGATGAGCCTCTGTGGTTTTCAACTGCACATAATTGTGACCTTTTCAGACCAGATAACCACTTTCTATGTTTGCTTCATATCCCACCTGTTTTTGTGTTGGAAACTGCAAACAGAGCTTTTCTTTTTTTTTTTTTGTTTTTTACTTTTTAGCAGTGTCTTTCTTCTCCCGTTATTTTATAAGAGAAAAAGCAGGCTTGCACCAATGACATACAAAAAAATCAAGTTTTTTTTTTCCAGTGACCACCACACTTATGCCCCGTACACACGGTCGGACTTTGTTCGGACATTCCGACAACAAAATCCTAGGATTTTTTCCAACGGATGTTGGCTCAAACTTGTCTTGCATACACACGGTCACACAAAGTTGTCGGAAAATCCGATCGTTCTAAACGCGGTGACGTAAAACACGTACATCGGGACTATAAACGGGGCAGTGGCCAATAGCTTTCATCTCTTTATTTATTCTGAGCATGCGTGGCACTTTGTCCGTCGGATTTGTGTACACACGATCGGAATTTCCGACAACGGATTTTGTTGTCGGAAAATTTTATAGCCTGCTCTCAATCTTTGTGTGTCGGAAAATCCGATGGAAAATGTGTGATGGAGCCTACACACGGTCAGAATTTCCGACAACAAGGTCCTATCACACATTTTCCATCGGAAAATCCGACCGTGTGTACGGGGCATTAGTCTTTGCACAGAGAATAACCACTTTTAATGTGTTTTGTTGTTCACCACATAACGTTTAGTTGTATAGAATGGAGGATGTCAAAATAGAGGCATTATTTGCACATTGCAACGACTATTTCATTAAGATACACTGTGGTGTCTTTTAAAGGCACAGACACAGCATTTGTTGCCATATATGTATATGTACAATTGTTTAAAAATCCTTACTAATACACAAAATTTTCTGTTTTTAACAGATTTGTAATATCAAAAAGAAAATTTCAAAATATACAACATATAGGGGTATAGAAGCACATACATGTGCTAGGATATCTTGACATGTATGCAAACAATGCATATGTAAATGTCCCATTATTATGAAATTACATTTCCTTACTTTGCCTTTCTAGTTAGAGTAGGTATAAATTAATTGTTCACTATATTCAAATGCAATTTGGTTATATTATGGCCTATGTCATTCTGTGACTTTTTTTATTGCGTATATAGTGGTAAATAAGAGTCTATAACCCTTGTGAATTTATGACACTAGATTTAGTTAGTTTGTTTTAACTGATTTAATACTGTGTTCATTTTCGATTTGTTGTAGCCGTATTAGTGCAATTGTGACAGAGAAAATTGAGTATCACGGACAGTACTCAATTTTCTCTGTGTTAATTTTCAAAAGCCATTAAGCTCATTTATGCTTATGTATATATTTTTTATTGTTGTATATATATTTTGCCAGCTAGTCTGTCGTTCTGCATGTGACATAATTTGATTTAGTGCCGTTTGATCCAATGTCCATGTGTGCTGCATGTTTTTACCAGTTATGTTTTGCACTATTTGGCCAGCAAGCACTTTATGTATATCCTTTGGCCTTGACATACTCTTTCACCTGAAATAGGGATTTCCCCTCCACATGCAGGAGGCTCTTGGAAAATTGTGCCCAGTTGCAGCAATGTTTTTCCACCCTCAGCAAAGGAGGAAAATAAGTGTGCCTTATTGGTGACAAAGATAAGTCACAGAGGAAATGACCATCAGTACTTGATTTCCCTGGGAGAAAATGTGCAAGCAAAAGTCTGAGTGCCCACCATTTCTGGGTGGTGTATGGGGAGATATTTGTACAAATTTGTACAGGGTGATTTTGTATAGACAGAGTGGAGGATTCCATAGAGTTTTTCATGGGTGCTTCCCTCACAGCATAGAAATTGAGTTGTATGATGATGTCCCTGGATAGCCATCTTGACAGACAGTTGAAAGGCCCTGTGAACTCTATCCAGTTCTAGGCAATGTTTCTGAATATCAGGCATAATATACTGGTGACTGCTTTTTCTATATTCTCTATAAAAATAAAAATGTGGTAAAATGGAACTTTGTGAAGAGAACATAAGGCCTTGTACAGAAATCCTCAGGAAAACTAGATTGCCAATGGTATGATCATATTTCACTACTATCAAAAGAAAAATGTTTGAACGTTTTAGCCAATTTGTGTCTTTGATACTACTGAAGTTCATTAATAAGTGTAATGCCAGCAAACCTACTTGCTTAATTTTAAATTATACCTCAGCACCCCAAGCTGTTTGCTAAATATGTATTTTTAAAACTATTATGTACTTTTGCAGTTTTATAAAATATTAATTACTAAATTATAAATTATTTCACACTTGCATTTTCATTTACTGTTTGTAATAAGTTTATATTTCACCTTTAGTTTTAGGTTAAATAGTAAATAGCTGTCAGAAACCATGAATCAGCCTGAGACAGAAAGACAGTTAAATCTCACTTGATTAATAATAAAAAAGGTAAACAGAGTAAACGTAGTCAAAACATAGCCAGAGTTCAGGAACCGGAATGGATAGTCAGGCAAGCCAAAACGTCAGGGAGCCAGAGATGAGTGTAGTAGAATAGCAAGCATGATCTGGAGCCAGAAGGAATATCAGCCAAGCAAGTCTTTGACAGGAACACAGGAGAGCGTCTCTGGAGATGGGACCAATGCGAAGGCAGCGATCATCTGAGCTGGACGGCTTAAGAGATAGGAGTGGCAGAGGTCAGCTCAGAGAAGGAAGGTTTGAGCCCAGCCTTGACAGTACCCCCTCTTCAATGACCCCTCCCCCTTGGAGGACCACCAGGCTTGAGGAGAAAACATCTATGGAAATTACGAAGGAGGACAGGGGCATGTACATCCAACGAGGAGGCCCAAGAGTGTTCCTCCGGACCGTACCCTTTCCAATGCACCAGGTACTGTATTCCCCCATGGAACCTACGGGAGTCAACAATGGACTGTACTTCATACTCCTCGTTTACCAAGGTGGTAAAGCGGTTGCAATGAGACATTTTCGAGGACCGGTCAACCACTATAAGGATAACTGTGTTGCCCTGGGAGTTGGGTAACTCCACAATGAAATCCATAGACAGGTGGGTCCAGGGCTTCTCTCCATTGGGTATGGGTTGTAGGAGGAACACTGGAAGGTGTTGTGGAGTCTTACTCTGAGCACACACGGAACAGGCAGCTACGAAGGCAGTTACATCAGCACGTAGACTAGGCCACCAGAATTGTTGGAAAATGCCCCAAAAGAGTTGATTCTTCCCAGGGTGGCCAGCAGCCTTGGGAGAATGGCATGTCTGGAGCATGGCAGTACAGAGACTCCCTGGGACAAAGCAGCGGTCACAAGGTTTCTCAGGAGGAGCATGAACCTGAGCAGCAAGAATTTTGGCACCCAAAGGAGAAGTGAGACTGGTGCGAACCGTAGCAGAATACGATCAGGAGGAATCACAGGAAACGGATACCAACTCCATTTTGGTAGTGGAGGAAAATTGTCGTGACAAAGCGCCAGCCCTTACATTCTTAGTACCGAGTAAGAATGAGACAATGTAATTGAAACTTGACAGAACATCGTGCCCTTCTGGGAGAGTGGCGTTTTGCCTCAGACAAGAATGTGAAATTCTTATGGTCAGTAAGAATGAAAACCGGCACAGTGGTACCTTCGAAGAGCTGTCTGCATTCTTTCAGGGCTAAAGTGATCACTAACAGCTTTCTGTCACCAATCTCGCAATTGTACTCCGCAGGTGACCATTTCTTGGAAAAGTAGCCACAAGGATGCATATCACTCTTAGGGGTAGGATGTTGATACAGAAGAGCACCAACTCCAGTCTCAAAAGCATCAACCTCAAAGATAAAAGGTAACGTAGGATCAGGATGTGCCAACACAGTAGCAGGAACAGGCAGCCTTGAGACTCTCAAAGGCCTTAATGGACTCCGGAGACCAACACTGTGGGTTCCTTTCTAGTCATATCAGTCAGAGGCTTGACCAGAGACGTGAAGTTAAGAATAAACTTCCGATAATAGTTGGCAAAGCCAAGAAAACACTGCAGAAGACGGTAAACCCATGGATCGTGGCCACTGTAGGACTGCTGAAAGTTTCTCTGGGTCCATCGAAAAACCAGCAGTGGAAATTACATAACCCAGGAATTTAACCTGTTCATGATGGAATTCGCACTTCTCCAATTTACATTAGAGATTGTTCTCTCTTAATTTCTGAAGCGCATGAACGGGCATCTGTGTGGTGGCTCTCCAGGGACTTGGAAAATATGAGGATATCGTCGAGATAAACAATCACATATAACTTCAACAAATCTCGGAGGACATCGTTAATAAATTCCTGGAAAACTGCCGGGGCGTTACAAAGGCCAAAAGGCATTATGGGGTACTCATAATGGCCTGTTCTGGTATTAAAGTGATACTGAAATGTATAATTACTCCTGCGCTACCATGTAAACGAAGGGAAATGAACGTTGAACTGCTGCAAGCACCGAAAATAGGTCAAGCTCAGCCCATACAGCAATAGAAATAAGGTATGTAAAAATTGGTGCTGCGCTGTGCTTAACCGGTTCAATACCGGGCAATTTCACCCTCTTCCTTCCCAGGCCAATTTTTAGTTTTCAGCACTGTCGCACTTTAAACATCAATTGCGCGGTCGTGCGACGTTGTACCCAAAAGAAATTGACGTCCTTTTTTTCACCACAAATAGAGCTTTTTTTTGGTGGTATTTGATCGCCTCTGCGGTTTTTATTTTTTGCGCTATAAACAAAAGAAGAGCGACAATTTTGAAAAAAACACAATATTTTTTACTTTTTGCTATAATAAATATCCCAATTTTTTTTTTAAAAAACACATTTTTTCCTCAGTTTTGGCCGATACGTATTCTTCTACATATTTTTGGTAAAAAAAATCGCAATAACCGTATATTGATTGGTTTGCGCAAAAGTTATAGCGTCTACAAAATACGGGATAGTTTTATGGCATTTTTTAAAAAAAAATATTTTTTTATTTTTTTTAGCGGCAAACGCGATTTTTTTTGGTGACTGCGACATTATGGCGGACACATCGGACACTTTTGACACATTTTTGGGACCAATCACATTTATACAGCGATCAATGCTATAAAATTGCATTGATTACTGTGTAAATGTGACAGGCAGTGAAGGGGTTAACCACTAGGGGGCGGGGAGGGGTTAATATGTTTCCTAGGGAATGATTCTAACTGAAGGGGGAGGGGACGCACTAGGGGAGGAGACCGATCTGTGTTCCTCCGTTCTGGGAACACAGATCGCTCTCCTCAGAGCTGACAGGCTGTGGATCTGTGTGTTTACACACACAGATCCACATGCCGGCCCGGTTAACGGGCAATCGCGGGTGCCCGGCGGACATCGCGGCCGCCGGGCACACGCACCGGGTCCCGAGGAACGCGGCGCGCGCGCGCGCGCTCTCCCGGCGGCACGCGCGCGCCCCCTAGATGGCCGGGAATCCCAGGACGTCATATGACGTCCACCCAGGATGGGAGATCCCATCTGTGGACGTCATATGACTATGGGCGGGTAGGGAAGTGGTTAAATAAAAAAAAAAAAAAAAAAACTGTGCTGCTAGAGGTAGTAGTACAAAGGTAAATGAACACGTAAAATGATATAAACATATAAAAAAACAGAAACAATATAAGAATAAGTACAATCAATATAGAGCACTTCTATACCCAATAGGTGCAGTGTGATATTCCACAATAATCGGTGGTAATAGCAAAGTGCAAGAAAATCATTCAATAAAGACTTAAGGCCAGATGTGATAAGTATCTTACTGGAAACACTAAAATCAATATACAATCACTACAAACCTCAATGGACCGTGCAAGTAGGCAAAAAACATTGTGCAAAAAACAGCAATTAATAAATTAAATGTGCAACATGCAATCAATATGTGCAAAAATTGCAAATGCAGTGTATAATAAACATTAAACTAAAATAAGTCCACTGTAGAACTTGTGAAAATTCAAGCAAAGGCAAACGTGCAAAATATATAATGGGACTGGGAATGTAGTCCAATGCGATTTAAATCCTTTTAATGTGGCTAATCAGAAAATGTGCAAAAAAGTGCAATAAGGTGCTGATAGCATGGGGGGGAATCTCCTCTTCATGCACAGGACACACAATGGTGTGAAGTGGCCTCTTACCTTGCGGTAAAGAGGTAACCGCATAAAGTTGCTGGTAATGGCTGCTTCTCCCTTGTACTCCTAACTGCCTCTCACTTGGATTCCTGGGCTGGATGGCGCTGTTAGTGGGTCTTTGCCTCTCAGTGGAGCAGGAGGGGGATTAAAGGAAAGAAGGGGCCAGATAGTGTAGTATTTCAATCAGAGGTTGGTTTTTATTAAAACAATGGTGAGGGTACTCGCTTCACTTACAAGAAAAAACACACAGAAAACTTATGTCCTACGAGGGGCAAGCTCGTTTGCATATATCAGTCTTGGATGCCTGTCCCGTCCCTACGCGTGACGTCACGGTCATGTGACTTCATCAGGGGATAAAGGGAGGCATCATAGGTGTCCTTAATTAGTATCTCCTATTAAGTTCAATGGGCGGCCATTTTCCCATAGCTCTATATAGTAATAGTATTGGCGGCCATTTTCCGAGAGTTCATGGGTGCCGCCATTTTCTAGGTGGTCTATCACTACATAATCCAGCCGCCAATCACAGCCTGTTTGATACCAGAAGGGGCATGGCCAATACCCAGATCCTACATGGGATGGGTGCGGCATTAATCTAAGAGAAGGGAGAACTGTCAGCAGAGTATCAAAAGCTACATACTAAGGGTGCTGACATGACAGACTGACATCACAAAAACGCAATAAAACCATCTTGCAAATATGATATATTTTCGGAAATGACCAAAAAATAGCAGTATTGAAAAGTAAAAATAAAAAATATAGAAATATTTTAAAATAATTTTATTAAGTAAAAAATTACAGGTATTCCACCACAGGAATATAGGGACCAAAGGAAACCAACATTTGAATATAGGGACGATAGGGCACCACCATATGAACACTATGGACCACAAGGAAGGAGCCCTGTACAGGAATACGGATACGGTGATAGAAAAGGCCCACAAAAGAGAAACTACTACCAGAGCGAATGAAGCCCGATACCGACTTATAACTATTATGTGCTACTAATGAATCGAGAGGAAGAAGAAAGGTATGATAGACAACACCCCTCAAACTACAAAGGCCCTGACTCTAATAGGTCTTTTTTAGACAGGGGCAAGGAGAATCACCCACTGAGAAATTTAGACGAAATAAGAGGGATGAGAAGAAGCCTGGAAAGAAGAGAGGACGGCGATCCGGTAAGAGAGAGCAAAAGAAAAAGAGAGTAAAAGGTGAAGGCATCTTCAATCTTAGTGGTCAAACATTAACACACGAAGAAATTGGGGTTCTCGACAAAGGTTTGAAGTATGCACCAACCAGGAACTTAGATACATTTCAGACCTATATTGGTATTCAGAAATTTGTGAGAAAGCTCAATATCAAGAAATACATCATAGGAAACCCTTTCAGACACAGACCTCCAGATACCAGTAATGATTGTATTTTACATAGCACACTGAGAAATAAATCTGTTTTTAATCCCCAAGTTAAGGATAATAAATATATTGAAGTTTTTAAAAGAGTTGTTTTAGATAATATCAAAGATCTTAAGATAAAGAAGAAAGAAGAACCAAGTCATATTAAAAGTGGTATTCGGAAACTCACAAAAAGAAAGGATCTCGTCATCCGACCAGCAGATAAGGGAGGTGGGATCGTTATCCTCTCAAAGGAACAATATCATGACAGCATGAAGAATATGCTTGGAGATGCAAATACGTACAGTAAGTTATTGAGTAATCCCATGTTCAAGTGCAGGAAGGCACTCGAACAAGTTGTACATCTGGGGCTGAAGAAAAATATATTGAATAAAAAAGAAGACAGGTTTCTTATACCCGATTCCTGTTGCACGCCTATCATACTCATTACCTAAAATACATAAAGACAAATTAAATCCACCACCAAGGCCAATAGTGAATGGAATAGATTCACTCTCTTCCAGAATGGGCCAATACATAGATTTTTTTTTACAACCAGCTGTACAAAGCACAAAAGCATACCTAAGAGATACAAAACAAATGTTGCAGATTTTGGAAAACATCCCTAAAGAAGAAGGACCTTGGATTATGGCCACCGCAGACGTTTCATCTCTTTACACGATAATATTCTACTACCAAGCATGTGAAGCTGCCAAATGGGGCCTGAGGACATACACAAAATTACCTTGTATACAAAGAAAGTTCTTAATAAAATGTCTCGACTTTTGTTTAAAAAATAACTACTTTTGGTATGACAAAAATTATTACCATCAACAGACCGGGGTTGCGATGGGGGCTAAATTCGCCCCAAGTGTGGCCGGCCTATTCATGGCCCAGTGGGAAGAGGAAAATGTGTTCAATGACAGACCTGATGAATTAGTAATATACAAAAGATATATAGATTATGTTTTTGTATTGTGGAAAGGAGACCCTGATAGACTTACCCTATTCTTTGAGAAATTGAATAAGAATGACAGGAATATTACACTGTCTTGGGATATCAGTGAGAAGAGTGTGACTTTCCTAGATCTGGAGATTATACAAGACGACTCCAAACTCTGGTCACAAACGCACTTAAAAAATGTGGATAGGAACACTTATCTCCCAATAGAGAGTTGTCATCACAAAAATTGGCTCTATAATGTCCCTAAAGGACAACTTATGCGACTTAGACGCAATTGCACCAAACTTAACACTTTTTTTAGACCAGGCAGAGAAGATAGGACAGAGATTCAGGAAAGGCTACGACCATTTATTTATTAAAAATAAGATAGCAGAAGTGACAGGAATGAATCGGGATGAACTGATCGAAGATAAGAGTAAACAAGAACAGTCTTTGACAGTAGCACCTTTAATCCTGGATTTCAACGCACAATATAAGAAAATAGAAAAAACTATCAAATGACATTGGCACATCCTTCTGGCAGACAAACAACTACAAGACACTCTACCCACTAACCCTAAGTTTATATATAAGAAAGCACCTACCATTCGTGACAAAGTTGTCAAGAACATAATAGATCCACCTAAGAGGAATTTTACCGGAAAAGGTTTCTATCCTTGCAAGAGATGTTTTGCTTGAGAACTAGACATCCGAACGAAAAGAAATGTAAGAAAAGACCCTTGAAGGTACGCATTAAGGAGCATGTTCAAAATATTCTGAGTGGATACGACAAACATAGTGTATCCAAACATTTCCTTTTATGCCACAATAAAGATCCCTCCCATCTGAAATTTTTGGGAATAGAATCATATATCAAACATTGGCGGGGGGGAAACAAAGTTAGGACCCTCAGCCAGTTGGAATCAAAATGGATATTTACATTAGATACTTTCTCGCCCAGAGGTCTCAATATTGAATTTGACCTCAATTGCTTTCTTAGCGACTTTTAATTATGCGTCTTTTCCCCCATGCTGGTTTTAGCGATTTTTAGATTTTTTTATTACTTCTCAGTGTGCTCTTTGTTTTTCCCTTCCCCCTCTCCCTCCTCTTTCTCCTCCCCCCTCCCCCCTCCCCTTCCCGTGGGGTCACCTATCCTGCTCATTTAATTTTAATTTTGTGAGACTTATTTGATCCTCATTTATTGTAGCAGGTTAAGTTTGTATCTTTTGCCTGTGTGATTTTACTTGTATTTTGCACATGTCAGTGCTGCAGCGTATCCGGACCCGTTCGTCATAGATACACGTTTTTTTATATATTTTTTAATTAATAAAATTATTTTAACATATTTCTATATTTTTTATTTTTCAATACTGCTATTTTTTGGTCATTTCCGAAAATATATCATATTTGCGAGATGGTTTTATTGTGTTTTTGTGATGTCAGTCCGTCATATCAGCACCCTTAGTATGTATCTCAGCTTTTGATACTCTGCTGACAGTTCTCCCTTCTCTTAGATTAATGCCGCACCCATCCCATGTAGGATCTGGGTATTGGCCATGCCCCTTCTGGTATCAAACAGGCTGTGATTGGCGGCTGGATTATGTAGCGATAGACCACCTAGAAAATGGCGGCGCCCATGAACTCTCGGAAAATGGCCACCAATACTATTACTATATAGAACTACGGGAAAATGGCCGCCCATTGAACTTAATAGGAGATACTATTTAAAGACACCTATGATGCCTCCCTTTATCCCCTGATGAAGTCACGTGACCGTGACGTCACACGTAGGGACGGGATAGGCATCCAAGACTGATATATGCAAATGAGCTTGCCGCTCATAGGAGATAAGTTTTCTGTGTGTTTTTTCTTGTAAGTGAAGTGAGTACCCTCATCATTGTTTTAATAAAAACCAACCTCTGATTGAAATACTACACTATCTGGCCCCTTCTTTCCTTTAATCCCCCTCCTGCTCCACTGAGAGGCAAAGACCCACTAACAGCTCCATCCAGCCCAGGAATCCAAGTGAGAGGCAGTTAGGAGTACAAGGGAGAAGCAGCCATTACCAGCAACTTTATGCGGTTACCTCTTTACCGCAAGGTAAAAGGCCACTTCACACCACTGTGTGCCCTGTGCACGACGAGGAGATCACCCCCATGCTATCAGCACCTTATTGCACTTTTTTGCACATTTTCTGATTAGCCACATTAAAAGGATTTAAATCGCATTGGACTACATTCCCAGTCCCATTATATATTTTGCACATATTTGCCTTTGTTTGAATTTTCACAAGTTCTACAGTAGACTTATTTTGGTTATATGTTTATTATACACTGCATTTGCGATTTGTGCACATATTGGTCGCATGTTGCACATTTAATTTGTTAATTGCTGTTTTTTGCACAATGTTTTTTGCCTACTTGCACGGTCCATTGAGGTTTTTAGTGATTGTAGATTGATTTTAGTGTTTCCAGTAAGATACTTATCACGTCTGGCCTTAAGTCTTTTTTAAATGATTTTTTTGCACTTTGCTATTACCACCGATTATTGTGGAATATCACACTGCACCTATTGGGTATAGAAGTGCTCTATATTGATTGTACTTATTCTTATATTGTTTCTGGTTTTTTTATATGTTTATATCATTTTACGTGTTCATTTACCTTTGTACTACTACCTCTAGCAGCATAGTTTTATTTATTTATTTATTTTTTAATTTAAGCACAGCGCAGCACCAATTTTTACATACCTGTTCTGGTATTAAATGCAGTTTTCCACTCATCGCCCTCCTTAATCCTCACAAGATTGTATGCCCCTCTCAAATCAAGCTTCGTGAAAACCGTTGCTCCCCTGAGGCGGTCAAATAAGTCTGTAATCAACAGAATCAGATAGGCATTCTTTTTTTTTTTTTTTTTTTTTTTTTTCCATAATATTTTATTGGTAAAATAAGAATAGGGTTTACATTGCCTTTGGTTACAGAAAATGAGTCATAACAAGGTATTCGGCAACACTGACATTCAAAGTTAACAGACAATAACTCTTGTAACAGAGAGAGAAGCAAAAATAAAAAGGGGACCTTTCTTTCGCTGACTTTGGTAAGGTGGACCCTTATAAAAAACAATGAGATATAGTTGTGAAAGGTCACTTGTACAAATGCATTTGTCCCAATGCTATTAGTTCTGTCTGGTGTTTACGGATGTTTGGGTGTATTTCCTCAATAAAATCGAAACTTTGCTCTAATACAGTGGCTAATGTTAAGTGTCTATTTCCGTTCAATATTTGATCAGCTAAGGATGATTGAACATCAGTGTTTACAAAGAAGGGATTCTGTCTGAAGGGGACACTAGCTTATGGTGTAAACCTAAATTTATAGGAAAGGAAAGACAAAGAGGGGTGGGGAGCGAGGGGGGAAGAGAAGACGGAGAATGGAGGGGGGGAAGGGAGGAGGGAGTGGGGGGGGAGAGGAAAGAGTCAGAAGTATCTTGCAGTCTCCGCCACCATATCTGAGGGTTTGCATTCCCGCGGGTAGGGTTGCCCAACTGGTGGGTCTTTAGGTGGGTACGTGTACAACGTGTCAGGCGACCTCCCCCATTCATCCCTTGTTTAGGTGGAGGAGGCCGGCCACCACATATTTTGATAGATTTAGCTTCTGAATGAAATAAAGAAGTTAATAATAGTTGCCAGCGTCTTAGGGATCGCGATCTGTGTGTGTTTGGTTGGTCAGCTGTTTATATTGATCAGTGGTACAGAAGTGGGACCAGCATGCCCATGTGTATGAGAATTTGGTTGGGCAGTCTTTGGCTATGGCGATCAATTCCTCCATTTCCGCAATTTTTTCTACTCGTTTGAGCCATTCCGGGATAGTGGGCGCATTTGTTGTTCCCCAGTGGAGAGGGATACACAACTTGGCTGCATTTAGTAAGGGTGGTATTAGCGTTTTGCGGTATTGATGTGACGGAATGTCCGAGTGATGGAGGCATTGTGCTGAGGTGTGCTCTAGAGTATATGTGGATATTTGTGAGGTCAGTTCCCTGACTTGGGTCCAAAAGGGCTGGATTAAGGGACAGGACCACCATATGTGTTCTAGTGTACCCACTTAATTGGTACATCTCCAGCATTTGTCAGATAGGGTAGGATAGTATTTGTGGATAATTACGGGGGTTCTGTACCAACGCATTAAAATTTTATAATTATTCTCTTGAATCGAGACATTAAGGGAGCCTTTATGTGCTATCATAGAAATGTGTTCCCATTGTGCCTCTGTTAATTCTGTTTGTAGGTCTCTTTCCCAGTTTACGCAAGCTTTGATAGTTTTCATTGAGCCTCCAGAGGAGAGCAGGTTGTAAACGTTTGAGATCATATGTTGCTGGGGTGTAGAGTGCGCGCAGAATTGCTCAAATGTCGTGAGTGGATGGGAGACTGAAGAGACACTGTCCATTTCTTTTAAAAAATGTCTGATCTGGAAGTATGTCCAGAGTGGGAGGGGATTACTGTCACGGAACGCCCCACACTCCGCTTGAGTGCTTCCGTCATATACCGCTTCCTAAGTTCTGGAACACGAGTCCAATGGATCTGGCTATAGGAACCCCAAGAACTAGACAACACCAGTCTTGGAGTACATCAGAACTGCTCTTTATTTTGAGATCTCACAGACCTTTATACAGCAGGGATGACTCAAAGCTAACCTAATTAACATGACCTAATTTACTACAAAATGTACCCAGACCAGATGACAGTCTTGTGGGCACCGAGCTTCACACATTAATACAATTAACAATACAAACAACAATCTCCCCCCTCCTCAGCCTAGACCATTCGTCTATTAGCCAGTGCTGGTGGCTAATGTGATCAGCTCTCTCAATTAACATAAACACATGTTGATAACACCAGCATCTCCTCACAGGATGTGTCCCAGCAGAATGAATCAGTCTTATCAGCAGGGGGCTGCTGGAGGAATCCCCCCTCCCTCTTCAGGGACACAAATATACAGTAAGGAGTCCCCATACAATATATACATGACTGAGTCCGATTAATACAGTTCAGACTGGATTTCTCATTCACCAGAAATGCTAGGGCCCATAATCGGTGGGCAACAGGCTTGCACACAGTCCTCTCCAACAGCCTCCGCTCTGGCCATGCCCGTGACATTTCTCCCCTTTCGGCAGGAGACTAACACAGGAGGAGACCCCAGACGGGTTGACTCCGAAGTTAGTCCACAGCTCCAGTCCTCTACTGCCTGTACCCACACAGTACCCCAAACACATCATTCCAAACAGTGTATTACTCACCCAGCCATTCTCTGCCTCTCTCAGAGAACATATCTGCCGCTGGGGAGAGGCCCGGACTGACCCTTCTCCCTGGAATCCTTTCTGCCGCTGGAGAGAAGACAGGGGGACTGGGCTCACTCCATCCTGCTGTTGGGGATCTGGGCCGACTGCCCAGCATCCCTGGGGTATACAGGTGGGGACTGAAGCCCCATCAACTGACACCAGATCAAGCTGCAGTTGTGAGGTGATGACTGCATTCTCTCCTTGGACCTCCACAATTGCTGCAGGTGTGGGGCAGAGGTCTTGGACCCTCTGTCCGGTTGCCAGCACTTCTGCTGGGGGTTTGCCAGGTGGTTCCTCCTCTACAGAAACGTCTATTAAATCCCCAGTCTCTGGAATTGGTAAAAGTGTGGGACAGAGGTCTTGGACCCTCTGTTCAGTTACCAGATCTTCAGCTGGAGAAGTTTGTTTTAACTCCGTAGATGCTGCTGGCAGAAAATCACATGTCCCTGTCAGTGTTGTGGGAGAAAGGCTGACTACCTCTTCTCTCAGGAAGGCTGAAGCCACTGTTGGTGCTGGGCAGAACACAGTGAACTTTGGCCCTGATAGCAGCTCTTCTGCTGGAGGCTCATCAGGTTGTTCTTCCTCAGCAGAAAAGTCTATTAAATCCTCTACCTCTATAACTGGTGTCTGTGGATAGAGGTTCACCATCTCCTGTCCGTGGAACTCCGAAGATGCCATCAGTGCTGAGCAGAGCGCAATGAAGTTTGGCCCTAATCCCAACTCTTCTGCTGGGGGCTCACCCGACGGTTCTTCCTCAGCAGAAAAGTCTATCAAATCCCCTGTCTCTGCAACTGGTGTCTGGGGATGGAGGTTCACCATCTCCTGTCCATGGAACCCAGAAGATGTTATCAGTGCTGGGCAGAGGTTAGCAGAGCTCTGCCCTGTTGTCAGCACTTCAGTTTTGGGGATGGCAATCTCCAGATTTTCCACTGCAGATTCTCTGGCATGCTGCTGGACAGGCACATTCCTCCATCCAAGATCATCCCATGCAGAAACAGGATCATCAAGGTCAGTCAGCACTTGCTGCATCCGCCATAAGACCTCCGCCTCCATAGCTGTGGGGGCAGGTTGGCAAAGCACACTATCGCTCTGCCACATTGCCGACTCTTCAGCCAGGATTTCAGGGTTGTCAGCTGGTATTTCCTGATAGTCCCAGGCAAAGGGAGCCCAGCCCTGGCACTGAGCAATGTCTAGCAGCCGTCTGTAGGCGATCTCTAGCTCCCATTCCTGAACGGCCAGAAACTCCAAATCTTCCTGTGCCCAGTGCACTTCCGAAATGTTCAGTAGCCCTTCTCTGAAATCCATGATTTCATCCACCCGCCGCTCCAAATCACTCCCAAAGTTAGGGTCCCCTGTCAGCTTCACAAACAACAGTCCCAAGCCGCCGTAGCTTAAGCCTTCCGTTGGGCTGTCATCTGCTATCCAGGGACATGCTTGAGATACATGCCACCGGAGGGCTCTGTAGCTCTCATCCAGCTTCATCTCTGCCCAGACCAGCCTGCTTAATTCAGCTGTCTGCTTCTTGTGTGGTTTTTCTCCCAAAAACCGCACCCGCAGTCCGTACTGCGACCAGTACCTTTCCTCGATGGAGGGGAGAACTTTTCCCTGGTGTCGCTGCTCACGGGCTAGCGCTTCCTTCCAGAGTTTGCAGCGAATCGAATCACACCATCCCAGCAGGACCTGCTCCGATACTGGTCCTCTGTGCTGTATCTGCATCTCTCGCAACCTCCTTCTGAATTCCTCATCCATGGCGGCTGGTATCTGTACCTCTCCTCTTCTGCTATCTGGACCTTGGATCCAGATGGAAGTTTGGATGTCCCAGACTTCAGGAAGCTTTCCCGCTGCTTGCCACCAATGTCACGGAACGCCCCACACTCCGCTTGAGTGCTTCCGTCATATACCGCTTCCTAAGTTCTGGAACACGAGTCCAATGGATCTGGCTATAGGAACCCCAAGAACTAGACAACACCAGTCTTGGAGTACATCAGAACTGCTCTTTATTTTGAGATCTCACAGACCTTTATACAGCAGGGATGACTCAAAGCTAACCTAATTAACATGACCTAATTTACTACAAAATGTACCCAGACCAGATGACAGTCTTGTGGGCACCGAGCTTCACACATTAATACAATTAACAATACAAACAACAATCTCCCCCCTCCTCAGCCTAGACCATTCGTCTATTAGCCAGTGCTGGTGGCTAATGTGATCAGCTCTCTCAATTAACATAAACACATGTTGATAACACCAGCATCTCCTCACAGGATGTGTCCCAGCAGAATGAATCAGTCTTATCAGCAGGGGGCTGCTGGAGGAATCCCCCCTCCCTCTTCAGGGACACAAATATACAGTAAGGAGTCCCCATACAATATATACATGACTGAGTCCGATTAATACAGTTCAGACTGGATTTCTCATTCACCAGAAATGCTAGGGCCCATAATCGGTGGGCAACAGGCTTGCACACAGTCCTCTCCAACAGCCTCCGCTCTGGCCATGCCCGTGACATTTCTCCCCTTTCGGCAGGAGACTAACACAGGAGGAGACCCCAGACGGGTTGACTCCGAAGTTAGTCCACAGCTCCAGTCCTCTACTGCCTGTACCCACACAGTACCCCAAACACATCATTCCAAACAGTGTATTACTCACCCAGCCATTCTCTGCCTCTCTCAGAGAACATATCTGCCGCTGGGGAGAGGCCCGGACTGACCCTTCTCCCTGGAATCCTTTCTGCCGCTGGAGAGAAGACAGGGGGACTGGGCTCACTCCATCCTGCTGTTGGGGATCTGGGCCGACTGCCCAGCATCCCTGGGGTATACAGGTGGGGACTGAAGCCCCATCAACTGACACCAGATCAAGCTGCAGTTGTGAGGTGATGACTGCATTCTCTCCTTGGACCTCCACAATTGCTGCAGGTGTGGGGCAGAGGTCTTGGACCCTCTGTCCGGTTGCCAGCACTTCTGCTGGGGGTTTGCCAGGTGGTTCCTCCTCTACAGAAACGTCTATTAAATCCCCAGTCTCTGGAATTGGTAAAAGTGTGGGACAGAGGTCTTGGACCCTCTGTTCAGTTACCAGATCTTCAGCTGGAGAAGTTTGTTTTAACTCCGTAGATGCTGCTGGCAGAAAATCACATGTCCCTGTCAGTGTTGTGGGAGAAAGGCTGACTACCTCTTCTCTCAGGAAGGCTGAAGCCACTGTTGGTGCTGGGCAGAACACAGTGAACTTTGGCCCTGATAGCAGCTCTTCTGCTGGAGGCTCATCAGGTTGTTCTTCCTCAGCAGAAAAGTCTATTAAATCCTCTACCTCTATAACTGGTGTCTGTGGATAGAGGTTCACCATCTCCTGTCCGTGGAACTCCGAAGATGCCATCAGTGCTGAGCAGAGCGCAATGAAGTTTGGCCCTAATCCCAACTCTTCTGCTGGGGGCTCACCCGACGGTTCTTCCTCAGCAGAAAAGTCTATCAAATCCCCTGTCTCTGCAACTGGTGTCTGGGGATGGAGGTTCACCATCTCCTGTCCATGGAACCCAGAAGATGTTATCAGTGCTGGGCAGAGGTTAGCAGAGCTCTGCCCTGTTGTCAGCACTTCAGTTTTGGGGATGGCAATCTCCAGATTTTCCACTGCAGATTCTCTGGCATGCTGCTGGACAGGCACATTCCTCCATCCAAGATCATCCCATGCAGAAACAGGATCATCAAGGTCAGTCAGCACTTGCTGCATCCGCCATAAGACCTCCGCCTCCATAGCTGTGGGGGCAGGTTGGCAAAGCACACTATCGCTCTGCCACATTGCCGACTCTTCAGCCAGGATTTCAGGGTTGTCAGCTGGTATTTCCTGATAGTCCCAGGCAAAGGGAGCCCAGCCCTGGCACTGAGCAATGTCTAGCAGCCGTCTGTAGGCGATCTCTAGCTCCCATTCCTGAACGGCCAGAAACTCCAAATCTTCCTGTGCCCAGTGCACTTCCGAAATGTTCAGTAGCCCTTCTCTGAAATCCATGATTTCATCCACCCGCCGCTCCAAATCACTCCCAAAGTTAGGGTCCCCTGTCAGCTTCACAAACAACAGTCCCAAGCCGCCGTAGCTTAAGCCTTCCGTTGGGCTGTCATCTGCTATCCAGGGACATGCTTGAGATACATGCCACCGGAGGGCTCTGTAGCTCTCATCCAGCTTCATCTCTGCCCAGACCAGCCTGCTTAATTCAGCTGTCTGCTTCTTGTGTGGTTTTTCTCCCAAAAACCGCACCCGCAGTCCGTACTGCGACCAGTACCTTTCCTCGATGGAGGGGAGAACTTTTCCCTGGTGTCGCTGCTCACGGGCTAGCGCTTCCTTCCAGAGTTTGCAGCGAATCGAATCACACCATCCCAGCAGGACCTGCTCCGATACTGGTCCTCTGTGCTGTATCTGCATCTCTCGCAACCTCCTTCTGAATTCCTCATCCATGGCGGCTGGTATCTGTACCTCTCCTCTTCTGCTATCTGGACCTTGGATCCAGATGGAAGTTTGGATGTCCCAGACTTCAGGAAGCTTTCCCGCTGCTTGCCACCAATGTCACGGAACGCCCCACACTCCGCTTGAGTGCTTCCGTCATATACCGCTTCCTAAGTTCTGGAACACGAGTCCAATGGATCTGGCTATAGGAACCCCAAGAACTAGACAACACCAGTCTTGGAGTACATCAGAACTGCTCTTTATTTTGAGATCTCACAGACCTTTATACAGCAGGGATGACTCAAAGCTAACCTAATTAACATGACCTAATTTACTACAAAATGTACCCAGACCAGATGACAGTCTTGTGGGCACCGAGCTTCACACATTAATACAATTAACAATACAAACAACAATCTCCCCCCTCCTCAGCCTAGACCATTCGTCTATTAGCCAGTGCTGGTGGCTAATGTGATCAGCTCTCTCAATTAACATAAACACATGTTGATAACACCAGCATCTCCTCACAGGATGTGTCCCAGCAGAATGAATCAGTCTTATCAGCAGGGGGCTGCTGGAGGAATCCCCCCTCCCTCTTCAGGGACACAAATATACAGTAAGGAGTCCCCATACAATATATACATGACTGAGTCCGATTAATACAGTTCAGACTGGATTTCTCATTCACCAGAAATGCTAGGGCCCATAATCGGTGGGCAACAGGCTTGCACACAGTCCTCTCCAACAGCCTCCGCTCTGGCCATGCCCGTGACATTTCTCCCCTTTCGGCAGGAGACTAACACAGGAGGAGACCCCAGACGGGTTGACTCCGAAGTTAGTCCACAGCTCCAGTCCTCTACTGCCTGTACCCACACAGTACCCCAAACACATCATTCCAAACAGTGTATTACTCACCCAGCCATTCTCTGCCTCTCTCAGAGAACATATCTGCCGCTGGGGAGAGGCCCGGACTGACCCTTCTCCCTGGAATCCTTTCTGCCGCTGGAGAGAAGACAGGGGGACTGGGCTCACTCCATCCTGCTGTTGGGGATCTGGGCCGACTGCCCAGCATCCCTGGGGTATACAGGTGGGGACTGAAGCCCCATCAACTGACACCAGATCAAGCTGCAGTTGTGAGGTGATGACTGCATTCTCTCCTTGGACCTCCACAATTGCTGCAGGTGTGGGGCAGAGGTCTTGGACCCTCTGTCCGGTTGCCAGCACTTCTGCTGGGGGTTTGCCAGGTGGTTCCTCCTCTACAGAAACGTCTATTAAATCCCCAGTCTCTGGAATTGGTAAAAGTGTGGGACAGAGGTCTTGGACCCTCTGTTCAGTTACCAGATCTTCAGCTGGAGAAGTTTGTTTTAACTCCGTAGATGCTGCTGGCAGAAAATCACATGTCCCTGTCAGTGTTGTGGGAGAAAGGCTGACTACCTCTTCTCTCAGGAAGGCTGAAGCCACTGTTGGTGCTGGGCAGAACACAGTGAACTTTGGCCCTGATAGCAGCTCTTCTGCTGGAGGCTCATCAGGTTGTTCTTCCTCAGCAGAAAAGTCTATTAAATCCTCTACCTCTATAACTGGTGTCTGTGGATAGAGGTTCACCATCTCCTGTCCGTGGAACTCCGAAGATGCCATCAGTGCTGAGCAGAGCGCAATGAAGTTTGGCCCTAATCCCAACTCTTCTGCTGGGGGCTCACCCGACGGTTCTTCCTCAGCAGAAAAGTCTATCAAATCCCCTGTCTCTGCAACTGGTGTCTGGGGATGGAGGTTCACCATCTCCTGTCCATGGAACCCAGAAGATGTTATCAGTGCTGGGCAGAGGTTAGCAGAGCTCTGCCCTGTTGTCAGCACTTCAGTTTTGGGGATGGCAATCTCCAGATTTTCCACTGCAGATTCTCTGGCATGCTGCTGGACAGGCACATTCCTCCATCCAAGATCATCCCATGCAGAAACAGGATCATCAAGGTCAGTCAGCACTTGCTGCATCCGCCATAAGACCTCCGCCTCCATAGCTGTGGGGGCAGGTTGGCAAAGCACACTATCGCTCTGCCACATTGCCGACTCTTCAGCCAGGATTTCAGGGTTGTCAGCTGGTATTTCCTGATAGTCCCAGGCAAAGGGAGCCCAGCCCTGGCACTGAGCAATGTCTAGCAGCCGTCTGTAGGCGATCTCTAGCTCCCATTCCTGAACGGCCAGAAACTCCAAATCTTCCTGTGCCCAGTGCACTTCCGAAATGTTCAGTAGCCCTTCTCTGAAATCCATGATTTCATCCACCCGCCGCTCCAAATCACTCCCAAAGTTAGGGTCCCCTGTCAGCTTCACAAACAACAGTCCCAAGCCGCCGTAGCTTAAGCCTTCCGTTGGGCTGTCATCTGCTATCCAGGGACATGCTTGAGATACATGCCACCGGAGGGCTCTGTAGCTCTCATCCAGCTTCATCTCTGCCCAGACCAGCCTGCTTAATTCAGCTGTCTGCTTCTTGTGTGGTTTTTCTCCCAAAAACCGCACCCGCAGTCCGTACTGCGACCAGTACCTTTCCTCGATGGAGGGGAGAACTTTTCCCTGGTGTCGCTGCTCACGGGCTAGCGCTTCCTTCCAGAGTTTGCAGCGAATCGAATCACACCATCCCAGCAGGACCTGCTCCGATACTGGTCCTCTGTGCTGTATCTGCATCTCTCGCAACCTCCTTCTGAATTCCTCATCCATGGCGGCTGGTATCTGTACCTCTCCTCTTCTGCTATCTGGACCTTGGATCCAGATGGAAGTTTGGATGTCCCAGACTTCAGGAAGCTTTCCCGCTGCTTGCCACCAATGTCACGGAACGCCCCACACTCCGCTTGAGTGCTTCCGTCATATACCGCTTCCTAAGTTCTGGAACACGAGTCCAATGGATCTGGCTATAGGAACCCCAAGAACTAGACAACACCAGTCTTGGAGTACATCAGAACTGCTCTTTATTTTGAGATCTCACAGACCTTTATACAGCAGGGATGACTCAAAGCTAACCTAATTATCATGACCTAATTTACTACAAAATGTACCCAGACCAGATGACAGTCTTGTGGGCACCGAGCTTCACACATTAATACAATTAACAATACAAACAACAATCTCCCCCCTCCTCAGCCTAGACCATTCGTCTATTAGCCAGTGCTGGTGGCTAATGTGATCAGCTCTCTCAATTAACATAAACACATGTTGATAACACCAGCATCTCCTCACAGGATGTGTCCCAGCAGAATGAATCAGTCTTATCAGCAGGGGGCTGCTGGAGGAATCCCCCCTCCCTCTTCAGGGACACAAATATACAGTAAGGAGTCCCCATACAATATATACATGACTGAGTCCGATTAATACAGTTCAGACTGGATTTCTCATTCACCAGAAATGCTAGGGCCCATAATCGGTGGGCAACAGGCTTGCACACAGTCCTCTCCAACAGCCTCCGCTCTGGCCATGCCCGTGACAATTACTATTTGCATTAATTGGTAGGGAGGAACGCTCCAGAAGTGTACCCGATCGAAAGAAGTGATGGGCTAGGACCGTTAAGTGTTGCCATGTACCCGTCAGGAAGTTAGTGGACATGCCGGGAGGGAATGCTGGGTTGTGTTTTACCGGAGTGAGGGGTCCCGGATTGGAGGAGATGTGTAGCTTCCGGCAGGCTTCCTTAAAGCATTGGAGTGTCGGGGCGATGAGGGGATGACTATTTAGCATTCTTGGGGTGTGTTTGGACAGAGTCCAAGGCAAGGATCGTAGTGGTAGTGGGGAGAATGTATGTTCAAGGGTGACCCAGTCTTTACATTTGTCGTGCACTGACCAATCTATAATTCTAGAGAGGTGACAAGCCCAATAATATTTCTTGAGATCCGGGAGGCCGATGCCCCCTTTTGTCTTAGGGAGTGTTAGTTGATCGTATGCTATTCTAGGTCTTTTCTGTCTCCATAGGAATTTAGTGCATAGTCGTTTGTAGAGTTGGAAGAAAGTTGGGGGGAGTTTAATAGGTATGGTTTGTAAGATATAGAGGATGCGGGGAAGGATATTCATCTTTAGGATTGCTGCCCTACCAAACCAGGAAAAATGGGGATTATTCCATTTGCTTAAGTCGTTCGTAATGGCTTTGAGGATGGGTTGATAGTTTTTGGAGTATAGGTCTGAAAGCTTTGTCGGTAGTTGTATCCCGAGGTATTTAATCTGGTCATGCCTCCATTGAAAGGGAAAATTGCTTTTACATTGTGTTACCTGTTCCTGTGGGAGGGAGATATTTAGGGCCTGGGATTTTGTGAAATTGATCTTAAAGTTGGAAATGGTGTGAAAGGTATTTGCTTCTTTTAAGAGGTTTGGGATCGATATGTGTGGCTCTCTCAGGAATAGTAATATGTCATCAGCGAATGCAGCGATCTTGTAGGTGCGATCGGCAATGCAGAAACCTTTGATGTTGTCGTTGGATCTGAGACATTGGAGAAAGGGTTCTAGGGTTAAGACGAATAATATTGGGGAAAGTGGACATCCCTGTCTTGTTCCATTACTAATAGAGAAGGCGCTCGACAGGTGGCCGTTAACACGTACCCTAGCGGTTGGAGTGGTATAGAGGGACATGATAGCATTAAACATCCGATCTTGGAGACCAATACGTCTCACAACTGCTCCTAGGTAGTCCCATGCCAACCTGTCGAACGCCTTCTCTGCATCTAGGGACAGAAAGAATCCCTTGTGTTTTTGATTCGTGATCCAGTGGTGTATATTCAGCGCTTTGATTGTGTTGTCTCTAGCCTCTCTTCCAGGGATGAACCCCACTTGATCCCTCTCTATCAGGGAAGGCAGGAGAGGCAGAAGACGGGAGGCTAGAATCTTGGCATAAAGTTTTACGTCAACGTTTAATAAGGATATCGGCCTATAATTACTTACTGAGGTGGGGTCTTTTTCATCTTTTGGGATCACTGTGATGTGTGCTTCAAGGAATCTATGGAAGGGGAGAGTGGATGATGTTAAGGAGTTAAAGGTCCTAATTAAATGTGGGGCCAGTGTATCTGTGAAGGTTTTGAAGTAAGTGGCTGTAAGTCCATCTGGACCTGGACTTTTCCCATTTTTAAGTTGCTTGATAGCTGCTTTGAGTTCTTCTTCTGATATAGGATTTTCAAGGTGTGCTGCATCTTCTTTATCTATGGGTTTGGGGGCAAATTTGTTGAGAAACGACTTGATTATCTTACGTCTGTTCTCAGATCCATAATGGCTTGTATCTTGTTTCTGGAGATTGTATAATTTAGAGTAGTAGGTCTCAAATTGGGCTGCTATGTCTGTCGAGGTGATGTGAGATTTACCCTGGTGATCTTTAATAGTATGAATGGTTGCATGTGCTTTCCTGGTCTGGAGGGCTTTAGCAAGGTATTTACCGCCTTTATTGCCAAATTCATAAAAAATCTTTTGATGCAACATAAATTTACGTTGCGTCTTACGGTTTAGTTCTTCTCGTAGCATTTTCCTGATTTGGGTGAGTTCGTGATAAGTTTGCTGTGCTTGTACTTGTTTGTGGGCAAGTTCAAGCCTTTTAATCTTGTCAAGGAGCTCTGTGATTTTCTGTTGTTGGGCTTTTTGACGCAAAGCTTTAAGAGCAATGAGTTTGCCTCTGACTACGCACTTGTGGGCTTCCCATTGTGTGAGAGGGGCAGTGTCCGGCGTGTCGTTTTCTAAGAAAAAGGTGTGTATGCATCTATTGATATCATTGGTTACTTCTTCCGAAGTAAGCAGAGACGAATCTAGGCGCCAAATTCTTTTGGGGATGTGTTTGTCAGGGAACGTCAGGGTCATTGTGATTGGGTGGTGGTCCGACAGCACCATTGGTTCAATTTTGGCAGTCGAGAGAAAGGGAATATCTTTCTGGGACAGGAACAGATAGTCGATTCTCGAATATTTGTTGTGTGGGGCCGAGAAAAAAGTAAAGTCTTTCTCGTCGGGGTGAAGGGCACGCCACGTATCGTGTAAAAGAAGGTCTTGGATTTGTAGATTAATTTGTCGGATAGCTTTGTATGGTAGAGATGTCGTGCCCGTGGAGGTGTCTAAGATTGGGGAAAGGGCGGTATTGAAGTCTCCCCCTAGAATGGTCAATCCGGCGTGGAAATCTGAGAGTAGTCGTGAGATTGATCTAAAGAAGCTTACTTGTGCAGAATTGGGGCTATATATGTTGGCCAGGGTCACTGGTCGTCCCTGGAGTCGGGATAGGCATTCTTAATCGTGAAACAATTGAGACCCCTATAATCAATACAAGGTCCCAGTTTGCTACTCCTCTTCTTCACAAAGAAGAAACGAGCACCAGCAGGAGACGAGGATTTGCAGATGAAACCTCAAGAGAGGGAGTCTGCAACATACTCCCCCATGGCCTTATCCTCCAAGACCGACAAAGGGTAAACCCGGTCACGAGCGGGTATGGCACCAGGTTGAAGGTCAATTGTGCAATCATTTGACCGGTGTGGAGGCAAACTACCCGCTTGACCTTTGTCAAAGACATTGCTAAAATTGCGGTACTCCTCTGGCAGGGAGGAGAGAGAAGTGCACAGGACCTTGACTACCTTCTGGAAGCATGTCTTACTGCATTGTGGTGACCAGGAGAGAACCTCAACATGGAGCCAATCAAAAGAGGGGCTGTGCCTCTGAAACCAAGGATAACCAATAACCAGTGGAAACTTAGGTGAGGAAATAACTTGGAATTGGATTATCTCATGGTGAAGAGCCCCTATGGCCATGGACAATGGAACAGTCTCATGAGTCACATGGGCAAGCTGTAGAGGTCTCCTATTAAGAGCTTCAATGGCAAGTGGAGTGTCACGCAGCTGCAGCAGAATCGAGTGCTCCAATACAAAGGCAGCATCAATGAACAGGCCTGCAGCCCCAGAGTCGATTAGAGCCTGTATCTCAACGGACGACTCAGCCCAAGAAAGCGTAACCGAAACCAGGGGCTTATCCTTCTGGATAACTGGGGACGAAACAATGCCACCTAAGGTCTGTCCGTGACAGGACCTCAAGGTTCGGGCGTTCCCTGGACGGGTAGGACAAGACTTCAGTAAGTGACCTGCCTGGCCACAATAAAGGCACAATCTCTCCCTCCTCCCAAGGGTTCTCTCATCTGCAGAGAGTGCGTGAAGCCCAAGTGCATGGGTTCATCTTCACAGACCGACTCGGACCAGGAGGCATTGGAGGTGAAGGGGGCAAGGATGGGACTGCAAAGCTCGGAGACAAATATACAGGAGGCTTCCGCAAGGGCTCCTTAAAAGAGAGTTTTTCTTTGAGTCTGGTGTCAATGAGGATGGCAAACGTGATCAACTTCTTCAACTTAATGGGTATATATCGGGCTGCTATCTTATCCTTGATGGTATCCGAGAGACCATGAGAAAAAGCAGCCACGAGGGCCTGATTGTTCCAAGCAACCTCTGCTGCCAGAGTACGGAATTCAATGGCGTAATCGGCAACAGTTCTTGTACTCTGATGGACGTGGGGCACTTGGGAGCAAAAGTGGAGCATGCGGGAACGTCATATACCCCTTTAAAGGAAGCCACAAACTCAGGGTTACTCAAGACAACAGGTTTTTGCTTCTCCCATAGAGGGTTTGCCCAGGCCAAGGCTCTCTCAGAAAGCAAAGATATCACAAAACCTACTTTGCTTCTGTCCGTGGGAAATGCTTGGGGCAGCATCTCAAAGTATATCTCAACTTGGTTGAGAAACCCTCTGCATTGGACTGGATCGCCCCCAAATCACTGGGGAAGCAGAGCGGAACCAGACATACCTCTTATAGAGGTAATACACGAGGTGGGTGCCTGGACAGAGACTGGAGCAGCAGCAGGGACGGCCTGCAACTCAGGTTGTACCAGAGCAGCCACAGTGGGAGATTCCAGGTGAGCCGTGCGACTTGGGAACATTTGTAACGCCATGGCAAACTGATTCATGAGGTGATCCAGTTCATCCTATCTGGAAAAAATATTAGCAACAAGTGGATTGACTGCATCTTCTGATTTCATGGCCTTCGCCTTCTGTCAGAAACCATGAATCAGACTGAGACAGAAGTACAGTTAAATCTCACTTGTTTAATAATAATGATAATAAAAAAAGGTAAACAGAGTAAACTTAGTCAAAACATAGCCAGAGTTCAGGAACTGGAACGGATAGTCAGTCAAGCCAAAACATCAGGGAGCCAGAGAGGAGGGTAGTAGAACAGCAAGCAGGATCTGGAGCCAGAAGGAATGTCAGCCAAGCAAGTTTTTAACAGGAACACAGGAAAGCGTCTTTAGAGATGTGACCCAGGGCGAAGGCAAAGATCATCTGGGCTAGACGGCTTAAGTAGGCAGAACTGACGAGCAGGATATCATCAACAGGTGAGTCACTGTGGAGAGATAGGAGCTTGCAATTAGCCGACAGCTGAGCAGCCAGCTCAGAGAAGGAAGGGCTGAGCCCAGCCCTGACAATAGCGTTATTTGAAAGCATTTTCTGTTCCTTTTTGACCTTTTATATTTATTCCTGGCTTTTTATTAACTATAGCTGAAGAAAAATCCTCAAAATGATATCTATAAATAGATACAGTATCTTACAAAAGTGAGTACACCCCTCCCATTTTTGTGAATATTTTCTTTTCATGTGACAACACTGAAGAAATGACACTTTGCTACAATGTAAAGTAGTGAGTGTACAGCTTGTATAACAGTGTCAATTTTCTGTGATACCAACAAAGTCTGGGGAATGCCCAGGAAAAAGCCAAAGTCTACTTACCACCAGCTTGCAGACAACCAAATTGACCTATCTAACAGTAAGCGTTAAAAAAGGGGTTTAGTCTACATGCATTTGCAAACGCATGCGTGAGCCACAGAGCCACGTCACGGCACCCTTGTATCTGTGGTCCTAACACTAAACTATGAGTGTCCCCACAGTGGAGGCACATGCATTTTAATGGGTAAATGAGAGCAGGTGGTGGGGACACTCATAGTTTAGTGTTAGGACCACAGATACAAGGGTGCCGTGATGTGGCTCTGTGGCTCACGCATGCGTTTGCAAATGCGTGCGGACTAAACCCCTTTTTTAACGCTTACTGTTAGATAGGTCAATTTGGTTGTCTGCAAGCTGGTGGTAAGTAGACTTTGGCTTTTTCCTGGGCATTTCCCAGACTTTGTTAGTATCTGTTTTAGCCTCCCAATGCTGCCTACTGCGATAGCCAGCTATAAATGAGAGTGGTGGCCAGCTTTTGTTATCACGTACATTTTCTGTGCCCTGAAAGTGAGTACACTCCTAAGTGAAAATGTCCAAATTGGGCCCCATTAGCTATTTTCCCTCCCTGGTTTTATGTGACTCATTAGTGTTACAAGGTCTCAGGTGTGAATGGGGAGCAGGTGTGTTAAATTTTGTGTTATCGCTCTCACTCTCTCATACTGGTCACTGGAAGTTCAACATGGCACCTCATGGCAAAGAACTCTCTGAGGATCTGAAAAAAAGAATTTTTGCTCTACATAAAGATCGCCTAGGCTATAAGAAGATTGCCAAGACCCTGAAACTGAGCTGCAGCAAGGTGGCCAAGACCATACAGCGGTTTAACAGAACAGGTTTCACTCAGAATAGGCCTGGCCATGGTTGACCAAAGAAGTTAAGAGCACGTGCTCAGCGTCATATCCAGAGGTTATCTTTGGGAAATAGACGTATGATTGTTGCAGAGATTTAAGGGGTGGGGGGGGTCAGCCTGCCAGTGCTCAGACCATACGCCACACACTGCATGAAATTGGTCTGCATGGCTGTCGTCCCAGAAGGAAGCCTCTTCTAAAGATGATGCACAAGAAAGCCCGCAAACAGTTTGCTGAAGACAAGCAGACTAAGGACATGGGTTACTGGAACCATGCCCTGTGGTCTGATGAGACCAAGATAAACTTATTTGGTTCAGATGCTGTCAAGTGTGTGTGGTAGCAACCAGGTGAGGATTACAAAGACAAGTGTGTCTTGTCTACAGTCAAGTATGGTGGTGGGAGTGTCATGGTCTGAGTTGTATAAGTGCTGTCGTCACTGGGGAGCTACAGTTCATTGAGGGAACCATGAATGCCAACATGTACTGTGACATACTGAAGCAGAGCATTATCCCCTTCCTTCGGAGACGGGGCCGCAGGGCAGTATTCCAACATAACGACCCCAAACACACCTCCAAGACGAGCATTGCCTTTCTAAAGAAGCAGAGGGTAAAGGTGATGGACTGGCCAAGCATATCTCCAGACCTAAACCCTATTGAGCATCTGTGGGGCATCCTCAAACAGAAGGGGGAGGAGCGCAAGGTCTCTAACATCCACCAACTCCATGATGTCGTCATGGAGGAGTGGAAGAGGACTCCAGTGGCAACCTGTGAAGCTCTGGTGAACTCCATGCCCAAGAGGGTTAAGGCAGTGCTGGAAAATAATGGCGGCCACACAAAATAGTCACACTTTAGGCCCAATTTGGACATTTTCACTTAAGGGTGTACTTACTTTTGTTGCCAGCGGTTTAGACATTAATGGCTGTGTGTTGAGTTATTTTGAGGGGACAGCAAATTTACACTGTTATGCAAGCTGTACACTCACTATTTTACATTGTAGCAAAGTGTCATTTCTTCGGTGTTGTCACATAAAAAGATATAATGAAATATTTACAAAAATGTGAGGGGTGTACTCACTTTTGTGAGATACTGTGCAATAATAATGAATATAGATATACATAACATTTTGGGGGGTGTTTTTTTGTTAAACTTTTATTGAAAAAGCTTGGTTGACAATGGAAAGGATCAATCCATGGAAAATGTTATCAAACATGTTACATAAAAAATAGTCAGTCTGAGAATAATGCACAGAATGAACCAAATTTTCGCCAAGAAAAAGTATATACAAATTTTATACAAAAATATCAAATAGAGCAGCCACAAAGACAGTATGAACCTGTCTAACGGAGTGTCTAGGAAAATCAGGGATGTTGGTAAACAAGAGACAATGCTCATACATTCATATTACTTCTTTACCCACAAAACATGTTCACTAGAGTTGAACCGATACCATTTTTTTTTTTTTTGCTCAGTATCTATACTTACGGTCAATTATTCACTGATACTGAACACCGATACTTGGCGGTTCAATTTGCATCAATACAAAAACAATTGGCGCAAATCGCACTGCAAGGAAGCAATTTGAACAGGAATGTGGTGAGATTCCTCCCACTGCTCCTGTGTATAGAAAGGAAAAACACCATCTATTGGGCAGTAAAAAAAAAAAAAAAGTTAAAACTCACAGTATGCATCAAATGACAAATGTAGTGTCAATTATTACAAAATCCAAGGACTCCATCATACAACTTAGAGAGCTGTGACACAGCTTTTTCTTGATACCTCTTCTAAACTGGAAGAGGAGGCCTTGGGGCCAGTGACCACTCGGAGGAAGCAGTGGAGCATTGCCCCACAGGATTTAATTTTAGCTGGGTGGACCCTTTTGTCAGAGCCATAAAAAGGCTAAAAAATTAGAGGATGTGGGGTATGGCCTGGTACCGGAGCGAGATGGCTTCTTAGTGAGAGAGCTCCGCCATCCAGGGCTTCATTTCAGCTTTTAGCAGCAGGTGAACCTCGATCCACAAGCAGTAAAATGATGGGTAGAACCCAGTCATAGTTACATAGTAGGTGAGGTTGAAAAAAGACACAAGTCCATCAAGTCCAACCTATGTGTGTGATTATGTGTCAGTATTTCATTACATATCCCTGTATGTTGCGGTCATTCAGGTGATTATCTAATAGTTTCTTGAAGCTATCAATGCTCCCCGCTGAGACCACCGCCTGTGGAAGGGAATTCCACATCCTTGCCGCTCTTACAGTAAAGAACCCTCTAATTTAAGGTTAAACCTCTTTTCTTCTAATTGTAATGAGTGGCCACGAGTCTTATTAAACTCTCTTCTGCGAAAAAGTTTTATCCCTATTGTGGGGTCACCAGTACAGCATTTATAAATTGAAATCATATCCCCTCTCAAGCGTCTCTTCTCCAGAGAGAATAAGTTCAGTGCTTGCAACCTTTCCTCATAACTAAGATCCTCCAGACCCTTTATTAGCTTTGTTGCCCTTCTTTGTACTCGCTTCATTTCCAGTACATCCCTCCTGAGGACTGGTGCCCAGAACTGGACAGCATACTCCAGGTGCGGCCGTACCACAGTCTTGTAGAGCGGGAGAATTATCGTTTTATCTCTGGAGTTGATCCCCCTTTTAATGCATGCCAATATTCTGTTTGCTTTATTAGCAGCAGCTTGGCATTGCATGCCATTGCTGAGCCTATCATCTACTAGGACCCCCAGGTCCTTTTCCATCCTAGATTCCCCCAGAGGTTCTCCCCCCAGTGTATAGATTGCATTCATATTTTTACCACCCAAATGCATTATTTTACATTTTTCTACATTGAACCTCATTTGCCATGTAGTCGCCCACCCCATTAATTCGTTCAGGTCTTTTTGCAAGGTTTCCACATCCTGCGGAGAAGTTATTGCCCTGCTTAGCTTAGTATCGTCTGCAAATACAGAGATTGAACTGTTTATCCCATCTTCCAGGTCGTTTATAAACAAATTAAATAGGATTGGTCCCAGCACAGAACCCTGGGGAACCCCACTACCCACCCCTGACCATTCTGAGTACTCCCCATTTATCACCTCCCTCTGAACACACCCTTGTAGCCAGTTTTCAATCCATGTACTCACCCTATGGTCCATGCCAACGGACCTTATTTTGTACAGTAAACGTTTATGGGGAACTGTGTCAAATGCTTTTGCAAAATCCAGATACACCACGTCTACGGGCCTTCCTTTATCTGGATGGCAACTCACCTCCTCATAGAAGGTTAATAGATTGGTTTGGCAAGAACGATTCTTCATGAATCCATGCTGATTACTGCTAATGATATCATTCTTATTACTAAAATCTTGTATATAGTCCCTTATCATCCCCTCCAAGAGTTTACATACTATTGATGTTAGGCTAACTGGTCTGTAATTTCCAGGGATGTTTTTTCGGCCCTTTTTAAATATTGGTGCTACATTGGCTTTTCTCCAATCAGCTGGTACCATTCCAGTCAATAGACTGTCTGTAAAAATTAGGAACAACGGTCTGGCAATCACCTGACTGAGTTCCCTAAGTACCCTCGGATGCAAGCCATCTGGTCCCGGTGATTTATTAATGTTAAGTTTCTCAAGTCTAATTTTAATTCCGTCCTCTGTTAACCATGTAGGTGCTTCCTGTGTTGTGTCATGAGGATAAACACTGCAGTTTTGGTTACTGAAGCCCCCCGATTCAATCGTGAATACTGAGGAGAAGAATAAATTCAATACCTTTGCCATCTCCCCATCCTTTGTAACCAGATGTCCTTCCTCATTCTTTATGGGGCCAATATGGTCTGTCCTCCCTTTTTTACTGTTTACATACTTAAAGAATTTCTTGGGATTTTTTTTGCTCTCCTCCGCTATGTGTCTTTCATGTTCTATCTTAGCCGTCCTAATTGCACCCTTACATTTCTTCTGCATTCTTTATAAAGTCTGAATGCTGAGGATGATCCCTCAACCTTGTATTTTTTGAAGGCCTTCTCCTTTGCTTTTATATGCATTTTTACATTGGAGTTAAGCCATCCAGGATTTTTGTTCGCTCTTTTAAATTTATTACCCAATGGGATACATTGGCTAATGCCCTTATTTAATATGCTCTTAAAGCAAACCCATCTCTCCTCCGTATTCTTTGTTCCTAATATTTTATCCCAATTAATGCCTTTTAGCAAGGTTTGTAGTTTATGGAAGTTGGACCTTTTGAAATTCAGTGTCTTTGTGTTCCCTTCATGTTTCCTATTTGTGTGATTTATACTGAAACTAATTGACCTGTGATCGCTGTTACCTAAATTGCCCCGTATTTCCACATCTGTGATCAGGTCTGTATTGTTGGTAATCAGTAGATCCAGTAATGTTTTATTTCTTTTTTTTTTTTTTAAATTCTGTTTATTGTTTTTTCTTTTTTATATCATACAACAATGGGCTCGTCCAAGGGACCGTGCCCATAAGGTCAACATGACCTCATGTCTATCTAACAAAGACCAACTATCTAACAGTCATTCCCTCCCCCCCTTCCCCACCCCTTTGAACCACAGCTCGACATATTATCATACTTCCATACAGCACTTTTCATGATATGTACGCCCCGTTCCCCCTGTGACAGAATTTATAACATTCAGTTTCTCTAATATCCAGATGTATTTTTAGACATTAAGTGATTAGGACCTTCTGGCATCTATTGTCCAACACAGGATATCACTTTGCTTAAATTAAATTACAGTAGATTACAGTAAATTTTTTCCCCATTAACCCACCGTGCTATTGGATTTAAACCACGCTTGCCACACCCTATCAAATTTTTTCATGCATCCTCTGGCCTCGTATGTTGCTTTATAATATGGGAGCATGGCATTTACCAGGCCTTTCCAGGCAGCAAAACTCGGTGCTTTCGATTTTTTCCACTCCAAGAGAATGGCTTTCTTACCATAGAAAAACAAGACAGTTAGCATTGTTCGCATGGCCCGTGAGGGTACAACTTCATCTACCAATCCCAACAAACACACCTTGACATTCATTGGAATCGGTACTGATATCACTTCAGAAATACATGTCGTGACATCAGTCCAAAATTTTTGAATGTGTGGACAGCTCCAAAAAATGTGGTCAGCGTCAGCTGGAGAATAAAAGCATCTCCAGCATTCCGCCGACACCCTGGAAAAAATCTTATTCAGTCTAGCAGGCGTGTAGTAGCTTCTATGAAGGAATTTAAACTGAATCAGCCTGTCTCTCGCCGATACTAGATGTTTAAATGGCTGTGTCCATAAATCATCCCATTCCTCTCCCTGTACTTCTGGGACTTCCCCCTCCCAATTTATCTCTGCATCTAGACATCGCTTTTGGTGTTACCTTAAAAAGTTCCTTATAAGTATTTGAGAGAGGCTTGACCAGATCCACGTCTGACAACATAGCTTCGAGAGACGAGGGCACGGATTCCACCCTCTCCTCGCGAAACTGCATCTGATATGCATGACGAATTTGCAAAAACCTAAATAGATAGGAGTTTGGGAGATCAAGCCTAGACTGTAATTGTGGAAAAGTTAAGAGTTCACCATACATTGTAATATCCCCCAGCGTTTTTATATCTTTAATTGCCCAGATCATGGGATCCGGTAAGTTATAAAATTGTGTTAACCTTGGGTTCATCCATATGGGAGTTGACGGCGACACTCCCCCATAACTAGGACATGCTAATTTAACTGCTGTTTCCCAGGCCTTAATAGTGGCCTTCATTGTCAAAGTCAAGGGTAACTCAGACCTGGATCCCCTATACAGAGCAAACTTGAGACTTTCATAGGATCCCAAGTGTGCCGCCTCCAGCACCGTAGCTGCGTCTCCGTCTTCAATCGTCAGCCACCTGTGAGCAAAGACCATCTGTCCCGCTATGTAGTACTTTTGCCAATCTGGCAATGCCAGACCTCCCTGCTCTCCTGGTTCCTGCAACACCTTATACCCAATTCTTGGAGGCTTAGGGGCCCAAAGGAAGGACGATATAATACTGTCCAGCCTCCGAAAATATGAGTTCGGAACCCAGACAGGTGCATGCCTCAGAAAATATAGTACCACCGGGAGAAATTTCATTTTCAGTAGGCTGATACGGCCTATTAATGATAGCGGAGTTTTGTCCATGTCAGCACCCTCTGCTTTAACAACGTTATCAGGGGTAACAGGTTGAGAGATATGTAATCTCGAATGTTCGCTGTGATCTGTATGCCAAGGTACTTAATGGAGGAAACCCACTCCAACTGCAAGTCAGGATCTGCATCTGCTCTAGCCCCCGGGTCTATCGGTAGGACTGATGACTTATTCCAATTTACTTTTAGACCTGAAAACATTGCAAAGCGATTAATAATTTCCAATGCTGCTCTCAAGGATTCCCTGGGGTCATCCAAAAAGAGCAGCATGTCATCTGCGTAAAGTGCCAAGGTTTCCTTTATGGTGCCTACCCGAATGGATTTTATTGCGCTGGCTGATCTCAGTGCAACTGCCAGAGGTTCCAGTGCAATGGCAAACAGAAAGGGGGATAGCGGGCACCCCTGCCTAGTTCCCCTACCCACTTCAAAAAAATCCGAGGTGGAGGTTCCCAATCTGATTGCTACTTTTGGATGATTATACAGCATGGCCACCCATCTCCTAAAGTAGGGCCCAAATCCCATAATCTCCAGGACCTTAAACATAAAGGCCCAATCCACTGAGTCGAAGGCCTTTTCAAAATCAATAGATACTACTATTCTAGTTCCAGGGGTCATTGAGTGCACTTGTAAATGAGTAAATAATCTCCTTAAGTTAGTGTCTGTCGACTTCCCCGGCATAAAGCCGGTTTGATCAATGTTGATGATCGAGGGGATTACTGTAGCCAACCTCATGGCCAATACTTTAGTCAGAATTTTAAGGTCTGTATTTATTAATGCTATAGGCCGATACGAGGCACATTCCTGTGGGTCTTTCCCTGGCTTTAGCAAAAGGACCATATATGCCTCTAACATGGAATCAGGCAGGGCGTTATGTTCATGACAATAAGCCAGTAGTGTGTTAATTCTCGGGGCCAGGACCTCCACGTTTGCCTTATAGAAGTCTGCTGGAAACCCGTCTGGGCCAGGAGCTTTATTTGGGGGAAATGAAAAAATTGCCTGTTCAATTTCCTTTTTGGTAATTTTAGCCTCCAGTGTATTCCTGTCCGCTTCGGTAAGTTTTGGTATTGGCAAGCCCTCAAGTAAGGAGTCTAAATCAGTCTGGTCATAAGTGGGGATTGGAGAGTAGAGAGAGGAATAGAACCGGGCAAATTCCTGCATAATCTGTTCTGGTTCACTAAGTATGGATCCCCCTTGGGTTTTAATGAGTGGAATATTTGTAATCTGTCGAGAGTCAGCGACCAACATGGCCAGCAGTTTCCCGTTTTTATCTCCCTCTGCGAAGACCGTCTGTGCCCCTTTAACCATTTCTACCCGGGCCTGTCCCGTAAAATGTAGTGAAATGGACCGTCTTGCTTCCAGCAAGGCGTCATAGGATGTTCTTGTAGAGGAACCCGCATGGGCTTCTGCAGCTTCTCTTTCTTTATTCTCTAGAATTTCTATCTCTTCTCTATCCTGCTTACGTGTTGTTTTGATGGCTGAGATAAATTCCCCCCTTGTCACTGCCTTGAAAGCATCCCATACCACAGGAGGTTCCGCCGAGTCAACATTGGAGGACCAATATGTATTCATGGCCTCAGTTACCTGGGCGGAAACTTGCTCATTCTGTATCCAGCCGGGTGAAAGCCTCCATCCCCCTCCCCTGGGTCCCGAACCAAGGATCAGAGTAACAGCTAGGGGACTGTGATCAGTCAGACCACCAGCTAAATACTCTGTGCCTTTCACCAATGGTAGCAAGAGATTATTCCCGAAAGCAAGATCAATCCTTGCTGCAGATCTATAAGCCGTTGACACGTGTGAATAGCATCTATCAGTTGGATGCCTCCAACGCCATAACTCCGTGAGACCGGCCACAGATTGCCATCCATTCAGATCACTGGAGCTTCCCCTAGATGGGTTAGAGCTATCCAATGCTGCATCAAGAACCGCATTGAAGTCCCCCAAAACCACCACAGGAAAGTGAGCATAGGGTGCTAATTTAGGCAAAAGGTCATATAGTATTTTAGCCTGAAATGGAGGAGGTACGTAAACATTTATTATCACGATAGTTTTATGACATATATCTAGGACTACTGCTGCATAGCGACCATTTGGATCTGTGAATACCTGATGTATCGTGCAAGAGAGATTTTTGCATATCAAGATGGAAACACCCCTAGCAAACGTGGAATAGGTTGAGTGTATTGCCCTTTGAATCCATGGTTTGCGCAAAGAGAGAATTCTACTGCCATCCAGGTGTGTTTCCTGTAGCAGTATTATATGTGGGCGGATCTGTTTAATGTATTGGAATATGGAGGCCCTCTTAAGTTTGTGGTTCATGCCTCGGACATTCCAAGACACAATCTTAACCTCCGCCATCATTGTATCTACCATCGTCTGTCATCAATCGGATGTTTATCCATATAGGGGGGTCACCCCAACATATCTTATCCATCACTACTGTACAAGAAGTTAAAATAAAACAAGAAACCCTATGTCGAGCTGTGGTTACAAAACTCCCCCCCCCTGCTTTTATACCAGAAACAAAACACCCCAGTCCAGTATATAGCTTATTCCCTAAACAAAACAGTAGCATCAAAAAAAAAACTTGGGGTGACCTCCCACCGCGGCAATCGAAAGTTCGGCAGCTCTTTAACTGTTCTTTTAGCACCTCCACACACTCCTACTGTAATAGTTAGAGTCCATTAGGGAATTTTCCATAAGGACTACGTGAATTCCTATCCCACAGTACATGTGAATTATTCAGGATATGCTGGTAAGAGAAAACAACTTGTATTAAATGAAAAAAAAGAAAAAGGAACAAAAAAAAAAAAAAAAAATTAAAAATCTTTTCCCTCTCAAAAACGGAAGTCTCTGAATAGAGATACAAAATCACCCCTTTTAACTCTACAAGGGATGCAGAACATGTGCGTCAGCAGTACCATACAGAATTTCCACCCACACTGTACCCCCCATAGCATAAATTATAATAGTAATAAAAAATAAATTGGGGGTGTCAATGAGAGTTACTACTTGTTAGGGATTCCTTGAAGGGGAATATGAGCCGTCATGCCAAGTTATGGTGGTGTAAAGCTCAACAGATCCATGCTTCCTCATCATTTCTCATGAGTATGGACTCCATAAAATATAGCCGAAAACAAAAATTCCCAGGAAAAATTAAAGATGTGAAAAGGGAAAAGAAAATATAACATGAATGAGAAAGAAAAAATGAGAAGAAAAACAAAAGCCGATTTCACAAGGCCTCACCCCGTATCCTTCACTTCAGGAGGACGATATCTTCGTATATTCAGCGTGTTAAAGTTCCTTGTCCATCCATTCACTGGCCTCCTCTGGATTCTCAAAAAATTTCACCGATCCCTTATGCTGGATCCTGAGTTTGCTAGGATATATCATACTGTATTTGACTTCTTTTTCTCTCAGGCGTCTTCTGACTTCATTGAAGGATCTGCGTTTTTGCTGAGTCGCAGCTGAGAAATCTGGAAACAGCATTATACGTGTGTTGTCATGCTTCAGCTCCTGTGTCCGCCTGGCCTGCATCAGGATCATGTCACGATCACGGAAGTTTAAGAAGCGGACCAGGAATGGTCTGGGGAAAGCCCCTGGGGGTCTGTTGCCCGTCGGAACCCTGTGCGCTCTTTCAACCACATATGTTGGGGGCATATCTGGCATATCTAGCAGTTGTTTAAAGAAATGTTCAGCAAACTGTGCAGGCCTTTCCCCCTCAGCTCCCTCAGGGAGACCCACCACTCTTACATTGTTCCTCCTCTGGCGGTCTTCTGCATCTATGGTTTTGTGCTGAAGGGATCTGACCTGATCTCTAAGCTCTGCAATTTGCGCTCCATAATCATGTGAAGTGTCCTCTATGTCTGAGACACGTGTCTCCACGGTGGTTAGTCGGCCTCGGATCTTATCCAGATCATGCCTGATTAGATTGCACTCTGATGAGAGATGATCAATGCACCCCATGAGCTCTGCTTTGCTAGCGTTAATTGCCTCAAGAATTGGCCTTGTGATAGCTTCTGCGTCTACTGCAGGGTTCCGCTCACCTGCTCCCTCCATCCCCCCTGCACTCTCCGTGTGAGCCATCTTACCAGGATGTGTCTTGGCGCGCTGCTCTTTCGGAGAGGAAGACAAGATGGCGGGGGCGGGGCCAGGCGCCGTGTCCTTAATGGAGCGCGTCTGCCGCTGATCTATCGGTGCCTTGCCGGACTTTTTCGAGGTTGAAGAGGGCATCCCCACGTTCAGCGTTCTCTCCCCCCCAGATCTGAAGTTTGTGGGTCAGAATATGTCCTCTGTAGCTGCGGATGATGAGCAGGAGAGCGGAGCTGTGGAGAGGTGCGTCCTGCCTCGATCACATCCGGCCGGAAGTCATAGTAATGTTTTATTTCTAGTTGGTGCGTCTACCATCTGACCCATAAAATTGCCCTGCAAGACATTAAGGAACTGGCGAGCCTTAAATGAATGCACGGTTCCCTCCGCCCAGTCTATGTCTGGATAATTAAAATCCCCCATTATGATAACACTTCCCATCCTTGCTGCTAATCCAATTTGTGATAGGAGATCCGTCTCCACTTCCTCCCTCAGGTTAGGGGGCCTATAGCATACTCCCAGTATTATTTTCCTCTTAGCTTCATCCCTTTGGAGCTCTACCCATAAGGATTCCACCTCCTCACTAGCTCCCTCAGTGATGTCATCTCTCACATTCACTTGTACATTATTCTTGATATATAGGCATACCCCTCCCACTTTTTTACCCTCTCTATCCTTGCGGTATAGGGTATACCCTTGAATGTTTGCCAGCCAATCATGAGAGCTGTCTCTGAAATTCCCACAAAATCCAAATCCTCCTTGTACAACAGTATCTCTAGTTCACCCATCTTGTCCGCCATGCTCCTGGCATTGGTGAACATGCCACATAGTTTAGACCGGTCGCATATTGTCCTCGTATTGGGTGTTTCAAGATTGTAACTAGGACTTGCTACTATACTCACCTTGTGTTTTTGTGCTTTGGTTAACCTACCACTAATGCCCCCAATACTACCCTCTGGAATATCTTCCGCGCTGGCTATCACTGTCTCTGGACCCTCCCCCCCATCGCCTAGTTTAAAAACCCCTCTAACTTTTTTGGCCATCTTCATTCCCAGCAGATCTGCACCCTCCTCATTTAGGTGCAGTCCGTCCCTTCTATAGAACCGGTTACCGACTGAGAAGTCGGCCCAGTCCTCCAGGAACCCAAACCCCTCCTTACTACACCAGCTCTTCAGCCACTTGTTTACTTCCCTAATCTCCCTCTGCCTTTCTGGTGTGGCTCGATGTACCGGTAGTATTCCTGAGAACACTACCTTGGAGGTCCTTTTCCTCAATTTAGCACCTAAGTCCCTAAAATCGTTCTTTAGGACACTCCATCTGCCTCTGACTTTGTCATTGGTGCCAACGTGCACCATGACAGCCGGGTCTTGACGAGCCCCTCCCATTAATCTGTCCACAAGATCCGTGATGTGCCGAACCCGAGCGCCCGGTAGACAACATACTGTTCGGCGCTTCAGGTCTTGGTTACAGATTGCCCTCTCTGTCCTTCTAAGAATTGAGTCCCCTACCACCAGAATCTGTCTTTCCTTTCCCTTTGCTGCCCCCCCACTCTCACTGGAGGAGTTCTTCCCCTGGCAGCTAGGAGAGTCCCTCTTCTCCAGCAGTGCTGGTCCCTGACTGGTTTCACCAATGTCACTCAATGGAGCGTACTTATTGGAATGCTCCTGTCCTGGATCGGCCTCTCTGGCACTTCCCCCTCTACCCCTCTACCCCTACTCAGCTGGGTGGACGGGTCTAGTCAGTCACCCGCTCCCAGCTGGACCCGTCCACCCAGCTGAGTAGGAACAAACAGCGATATTCCGCACCTAGCACATGACTCACAGTCTGCATTTCAAGCCGCGGACTGTAGCTTAACTGGCTACGTGTCCGCGGCTGACACCCCTGCAGTCTCCCAGGTAGGCTCATCCTCCTCACAAACCTCTCCCTTCCTATGCCTGGCGGACCTCCAGAGCGTGACCCTAGACATCAAGAACACACTAACGGCGGCAATTGCGGACCTAGAATCAGAGCTCAAAGCCGTTGCCTCACGTCTGGAACATGTGGAGTCTGCAGCCATGACGCATGGTACAGCCATACACCAGGTACAGCAGACGGTCAATGCACATAGCCAGCATCTCTTGGACATGCACAGGCACATGGAGGATCTAGACAACCGTGGCCGCAGGTGCAATCTCCGTATCAAGGGGATCCCTCAGTCAATTGAGGGCCCCCAATTGCAAGCTGCAGTCTGGGCTATATGTAACACCCTCTGGGGTAGACCACCAGATGCACCAGTGGAGATGGAGAGATGCCACAGAATGCTGAGGCCAAGGGGTAGGGACACTGATCCACCCAGGGATGCTGTCTGGTCAGCTTTACCCAGAAGGAGATTCTACGTCTGGCCCGCAACCAGGCACACCTGAAACATGAAGGGGCACTTTTGCAGCTATTCCAGGACTTGTCCGCCATTACCTTACAACACAGGAGGGATCTCCATCCTCTTCTGCAAGCTCTGCGAGAGAGGCATTTTCCCTATCGGTGGAAATTCCCATTCTGCCTTCAAGCGATGAACGGCAACCGCATGGCTTAACTGAGAATGCCAGTGGACCTGCGGCCTTTTTGTGACACCCTTGGCATCCCAGTGGTCCCAGACTGGTATGGAGCGTTTATGCAACCTGAGCCCTGGATCTCTACCCTGCCTGGGGACACCTCGAGGTCGCAGAGGAGCCGCCAATGCAGCCGCAGACCCTCAGCCAACTCGCCACCAAGACCCCGTGGAGACATGGAAACCGATGAAAGCCCACGCTTTTCCCCATCATCTGCCAGGCACAAAACTGACCACTGAGTCTGCAGGAACCGAGATGCGAGCTGTTCTATCGCTTTTACTTGTCCCCTTATTTGCTCATCAACATATCGTGAGGTAAGCTGTGTCAAAACTTTGTCCCTACGGCCTGCACTTGGCGACTGACTGATGAGGAATTGGGGGGATTCTTGACACTTGCTCCGGTATTTTAGCGATCTCTGTGATGTGCAAAAGTTCATGCTGCCACTGACAGAAGTGATTTCTGGGTCCCTGAACCGGTGCTACACAAAGGTACGCTACTACCTCAAGGGAGATTTTAACACCTCTGTGCTATTCCCGGCTCGGGTCCTATCGCGAAGAGATCTCTCTCATCCGAGGTGGGAGTTGAGCCTTGGGAAGATGCATGTTCTTCCCCTTTTGCTACACAAACTATTTAGGCTACAAGTGGGCAGTCACTGCTTGATAAAACTGACAATCCCCTGCCCTCTTCTTAGCCTATTCTACCCGCACAAAGTATCTGGTTTCCTGGACGTAGCTATCTCAAGGTATCGTGTCAATCGGGCCTCTGTCGGTGGCTACAGCATTGGAAATTCTGATTCTGCTATCACCCCACAGCCAAACACCACCCCCCCCCCCACCATTGACGGTAGAGGGGGCCTGGACTTGCCAGTTTGCGGTTGCAGGCCATGCACTTACAGTTTAGAGACTCATACTTTGTCACTGTCATAAGTGTTAGGGATGAGTGTCTAGTTTGGCTCAGCAAGATTGTACTCTGTTCCTTTTCATGTCATTGCCTTATTCTACATTATGACAGCTTAAAGGTCACCCTGAGGATCTTGGGCTCTATCCCTTACATCTATGACTTGTGGATGTGAGGGACAGTCGCCCCAGAAATCCCAGAGTCAGGAGAGGCCTTTACCCCGTTCTCGCTGGCCCCTATAGGCTTTAGGGCTCTCATATGATAAAGAGATATAGGGCTCTATGTCCTTCCTTACGCTAAATATTTCAGGGAATATGACCTAGATGTTTGTGGGTGCTCGGGGCCCCTGATCCCTGGGCCCACCAGGGAATTGGTGGGTTCTGGGCTCTGGGACCCTGACGGTCCTGGTCAACCAACACGGAGACTGTTGGAGTGTTAGTATATTCAAATGTTATTGATTTGCACTGTTAAAACTTTAGTTTATTCTGTTTTGTTGCAAGTGTTCCTATAAGGTAAAGTAATATAAAGTTACATGCTATTATAGGGTGATACCCCTATCTGGTCAAGGTTCCCTGGCTTGCTGGGGAGGTGGGGCCGCTGCAGGCTTTTCTCAACCATTGTAGGAAGACCTCCACGGTACCACCCCACCCAGCAAGGTTGAGGTTTCTCATTTCTGTCCATGCTTGCTCTCTCGAACCTCTGGATGGTAGGATGTGTATACATTCTTGTTTAGGTACTAGGTTTCTTCCCCACCTCAAGGAGGCAGGTATCCCCCTTGAAGCCAGCCTGAATAATCTCACGTTTTTTGTTTTGTGTCTCCTGTACCCTTCCCTATTAGGTAACTCAGCTGGTCTGGTTTTACTTCCGGTATTTCTCTTGCGAGCCCTGAGTGACTTTACGGAGTGGGCTTGATTCTTACCTTTCGTTCCCCTTCTCTTTACTTTCCGTCCCCCCTCTCCTCCTCTTCATTTTTTTTTTCTTTTTTTTTCCTTTTCTTTTTTTTTCTCTCGCTTCCTTTTTCTTTCTTCCCTCTGTCCCCTACCCTTCTCCTTTTTTTTTAAACCGCCTTCATTGGAAATACGAGGGTGGCACTGACAAGCACCTCTGACCACTGAACATGCCTTCTGCGGTGCAATCATCGACTCCTCTATCGCTCAAGGTTTATTCCTTGTACGCTAAAGGACTCAACATCCCGGAGAAACGTAGCAGTATTCTTGCGGAGGCATACCGCCATAGAGCTCAAGTGATATTTCTGCAAGAAACCCACTTTAAATCAGGTTCAATTCCTCGCTTTTCCAATAACCAATTTCCAGAGGTCTATCACGCGACTTGTCCGGACTTCAAAACAAAAGGGGTTTCAATAGTACTTGCCAAATCATTCCCATTCCGCCTTACTTAACAAGTCCTTGGCCCAGAGGGCAGGTCCCTGTTCTTAAAGGGGACTTGGAAAAATAGGCCGGTGACTTTGGCAAACATATATTGCCCCAACTCCAGACAGGTGACCTTTTTAAAAGAGGTACTTCTACAGCTCACCACATTTCAAATGGGCCTTTTGATACTTGGGGGAGACTTCAATATGGCCTTAGACCCGCTCCTCAACACCTCCACGGGTACCTCCTCACTTCCATTCTCTGCTCTATGCCTGGTTAAGCTTGCCTTAGCCTCCCTTGCGCTCCATGACACCTGGCGAACGTTATATCCGCAAAGGAAAGACTTCACATTTTTCTCGCCTCCACACAACCGCTACTCGAGGCTGGATTATCTATTTATCCACCAGACAGACTTGACCTTCCTCCAGGACACGACCATTGAGAGTATGCTACCCTCTGACCATCATCCAATCACGCTGACTCTGCAGTTTCCACAAAGGGAAATGACTACCAGGACTTGGGGACTGGATGCTTCTCTCCTCACTGACCCTGGGGACCTGGCCTATATCACACAGACCATTAAAGACTATTTCCAACATAATGACATGCCAGACGTAACACCCATGACCCAATGGGAAGCCCACAAATGCGTCGTTCGGGGACATCTGCTAGCCATCGCAGCTAGGAAAAATTAAAAAAAACAAATCATGATTGGAGAACTTTCTAATAAAATAGCCATGTTGGAAGCACAGCACAAGCGCTCGGTTGCAGTTAAGGTAGCTAAGGAGCTAGCCGATACTCAAGCTACTCTACTTGAGGAACTATACAAAAGGGCACGGAAGAGGCAGGTGCTATCTCAGAAACTATTCTACAAGCAGGGCAATAAACCAGGGAGGTCATTGGCAAGGTTTACACAGAAGCGAACTCTTGCATCCACGGTTCACCATGTAGTAGACACGAATGGAGTAATCCACTCCAGAAATTAGGACATTGCTAGTCAGTTTTACTCCTTTTATAGCAAGCTATATAACCTTGAATCACACGAGCATAGACCTATATCGGCGGGCATGCGTTCTGATCTCATTAGGGAGTTTTTGGGCAAGTACAGCCCCCGGGCATTATCTACTAATGACTGGCAAGCTTTAGAGGCCCCATTGTCATTGGAGGAGTGGGGGGAGGCCTTGAAGGCTACGAAGCCCAGCAAAAGCCCGGGGGCCAGATGGCTTCTTGGCACAATATTACAAAAGTTTTGCTAATCTCCTGGTGCCGGAGTTTCTTAGGGAATTCAGCACCCTCTCCCACTCTCCTTGTACTTCGAGTAGCCTATTAGAGGCCTATATCTCCATAATCCCTAAGGACAACAAGAACCCCACCAACGTAGCCAACTACCGATCCATTTCACTTTTGAACGTGGATGTCAAATTGTTCGCCAAGATCCTGGCCACCCGTTTGTCCTAACGTGTTCTCGCTTGGATAGGACTGGACCAGGTTGGATTTGTCCCTGGGAGAGAAGCCAGGGATAACACCATTAAGGCCCTCAATTTACATCACTGGCTTACCTCAACTAATAGGGAGGGCTGTTTCCTGGCCATGGATGTGGAGAAGGCGTTCGACAGAGTGGCCTGGGACTACATGGACGCGGTCCTAGAAGCCCTGAGCCTGGGAAGTTGCATGCAAACCTTTATTAGAGCGCTCTATGCCAGGCCCAGGCTCCGTTGCATCCGTGCAAATCCGAACATAAAAGGTGTAAAGGTACGTCAACGGGAATATAAGATCACAGCCTTTGCGGATGACATTTTGCTCTTCCTGGCATCGCGTTGACGTCCCTGCCCGATCTTATGCCAGTATTAGAACAGTCCAAGACCATCTTGAACCTGAAAATTAACTATTCGAAATCTTACACGCTAAATGTGTGTCTGCCCCGTACTAGTACAGCTCTGTCAGGCGAACTTTCCATTCAGCTGGAAAACGGACGCCATTACCTATCTAGGTATCCAACTCCCTAGTAAACTTAAAGATTTGTATGAAAAGAACTTCCTCTCGGAATTGAAACTCATACAGCAGGATCTGCTGTATGCCCCCACCATCTCCTGGTTTGGTCGGGCCTCAATTCTAAAGATGACAGTGCTCCCCCGCTTATTGTACAAGCTACAGACTATCCCGATTCGCCTGCCGCCCTCCTTTTTTACAACTTATAAGCACATGTGTAGAGCCTTTATCTGGGGAGGTAAGGTAGCGCGAGTGAGGTGGGCAAAGTTAGTACTACTGAAGTCGGGGGGCAGAATTGGACTCCCAGACCTGCAAAGGTACAACTGGGCAGTCCACTTGACCAGGGCAGTGGACTGGAGGCTTCATACAAACTGCAAGGGTTGGGTGTTGCTTGAAAAATTGATCTCTGGTACCAAACTTCACCTCATTCCCTGGTTCTCAAAGAAACACATAGCGGCTAACTTATTCTCACCCTTTTGTCGGAGCAACCCTGCATGCCTTTGATAGGGCGTGCAAAGTACACTCGCTTTCAAGCACGTACTGTGCAATCACGCCCGTCAAGGGTAATCCAGACTTTCCTCCTGGTATGGAAGGGGCCTTTCTAGCAGCAGAATGGCCTTACGCAGAAATGCAGGCCAAGTACTTCTTTTCTAGAGGAAGGTTTCTCCAACAAGGTGAGCTCGCATCAGTGTCTAACACAAAGTCTTTCCCCTTCTGGGCCTATATTCAACTGAAACATTTCCTGGACAGTCCTGCGAATAGAATAAACGTTATGAAAACTCCTGTATTGGAATCGCTGTGCTCCAGCTCCTCTCCCCAGAGTCACCTAATCTCAGGGCTTTATGCCACAATGTTTGGGGAGCCTTATGCCTCCCTGAGATCAGAACATGCCTATTGGGAGACTGAGCTGGATACAGTGATCGATGATACCGCTTGGGATCGAGTGCATCTGTATATTCACAAGGGCTTCCTGAATGTTCATACTCAGGAGAATGGTTACAAAATCAAAACGAGGTGGTATCGAACACTGGAAATACTCCACAAATTCATCCCGGCGGTGTCAGACCAGTGCTGGAGGTGTGAACAGATCTAGGCACTCTCCTCCATATTTGGTGGACATGCCCACTGATTCAGCCATATTGGCGCAAAGTGCATGAAGTAGTAACTGAGATATCCTCGCTGTCTTTGGAGTTTTCACCAGCGCAGTACCTCCTTCACCTCTCAAACATTTTCCGTAAGAAATATAGGTCAATAGCTATGCATATGAATAATGCCGCTAGGCTATGCCTGCCAGCTCACTGAAGGTCCAAGTCACCCCCTTCCATAAAGGAATGGGTGATGCGGGTCAACCAAATAGCAGCGATAGAGGAGTTGATCTGTACCGCCCAAGACAGAATAACTTACTTCTCGGCAACATGGACACCCTGGCTTGAATCCCGAAACTCGCAGCGCTTTTGGGACTTATCCCGGGATAACCCTAGAAAGGTGCCTTACAGGTCGTTATACCTCTCACAACACTGGGGGTCTACTGGGGAGGGTAGCTGGTGGTGATTTCACCCCCTCCTCACATACTCCCTCTACAGTGCCTCACTCATTCCCCCTCTCCCTCATTCTGTTCTTTTTCTTTTCCTTATTTCTTTACCCCATTCTTCTCTTTTGTTTTTGTTTTATGTTACAGAAAGGATGTGGAGTGGACTGCCGACATGGGAGTCGGACGCTACTTCTTATCCCTGTAGGTGCTTTAGTACCTTCAGAAGCCATACTGGTTACCTTGATCTGAAGTTTCCCATTGCAACATGAGTCAAACAGGCCTGTAGTACGCTGCAGTGTATCTTCTTTAAAAGATTATTCCCTAATAATATATGTTTCCTTATGTGGCCCTTTTACTGACAATGCTTAGAGGCAGTAGCAATTGGCTCTTACTTCCATGAACGTTAAACCCTATGCCTCCCTTTAGTTCAGTGGTTCTCAACTCCAGTCCTCGGGACCCACCAACAGGCCAGATTTTAAGTATTACCTTGGGGAGTTGCAGACTTAAATACTGCAATCACTGAGCAGCAAGTGATATCACCTGTGATGTATTTCAGCTATCTTGCAAACCTGGCCTGTTGGTGGGTCCTGAGGACTGGAGTTGAGAACCACTGCTTTAGTTGGAACCATGTACTTGTACCTTGCTTATATGTTTTATGGTACTATTTGTATTCTCTATGAAAAACTTTCAATAAATTTTTTTGTGGGAAAAAAAAATGAGAGGATGCAGTCAAAGAACCTTTGAAAGTCTGAAGATGCTTTCCTCGACTAAAAAAAATCCAGTGGTTCCTTTCCTTTCGTGGATGATATAAAGTAAAGTGGATGTAAACCCAATGTCATCCTTTCTAAACTACTGCCATAGGGGTTATCTATAAGGATATACATGCCTCCTGCATGTATCTTTACCTGTCAAATGTCTCCCCTCTGTCTGTTATTAGACCCAAAAAACTGCAGATTCTGTGGGTGGGTCTGTTGTCTGGAGCTCGGTGGGTGGAGTCGTGATGTCAGTAGACTCCCCGCCCACCTCTACACTCCCCTTGTCAATATGCATTTCTCGTGTGTATTTCTAACACTGAACTTCTGCTGAACTTCTGCTATGATCTCTAACATCCAGTGAAAAGACAGGAAAGTAACCACATGACTTCAGCATGCCAAATCATGCTGAGGTGTGGAACAGCCAATCCTTGCAGAGCTGCTGAAGAAAGGAGTGGGGGTGGGAACTAAAAAATAATGTCTGTGTCTTAGGCTAGTGCATGAGATGTAAATCACCTGTCACTCACAGGAAGGAGAAGTATTTGACAAAGTTTTTCTCACTTTGTCAAGATTTTTCTCACTGAACAATAAAAGAGGATTGCTCAGAGAAGTATTAACTCTGTGTGGCAAGACTGGGCTCAAATGATAGGAAATCTTATACTCTAAGTATGATATAAAAAAAAAAAAAAATTGGGTTTACATCCACTTTAATCACAAAAGAGTGGAAATAAATAAAAAAAGTGATTAAAATCTAAAATACTTGAGCACTGCTAAGCAAGTAATATTTGAAATGTGAAACTAGAACAGCTGCACCATTAGATAGTGATCTCACACCAGCATAAATTATAAAACACTCAAAGAGCTTTGCAAATACAATTGCGTCATCAGGAAGCTTCCTGATGACGCAATTGTATTTGAGAAACGCGTAGAGGCTGCTGGGAAAAACACTACGGCCTTTCCTACCGGGCAATAGCGAGGCTTGAGACGCACGGGGGTATTTATACCCATTTAAAACGCTGGAAAAGTTTGTTTCCGACATATGGGCACATGGAAATGTGAGTTTTGAGTCTCTCTTTTAACCTTTTAGAAATAAACGGTATATACATACTGCACAATGATTACTGTTTATTTTTTATGAGGATGGATACCTCTTGTACCTATTTTGTTAGTCTAGATCTACATCCTTAAGCGGAGTGGTTATCCCTTTTAATGAACCAAAGGCGTGTTTTAACCTATATCTGGTGAGTGGCCAATCCATATGGTGGTGGTGTTGTCACTGAATTGGTGGATTAGTCACTGGGACACAGAGATTTGGAACTAAAGAGCACAGGAATAGCTTAACCACAGAGGAGAAATTTCATTGAGATTGATGGCACATCTAAAACCAGCAACAACACTGGACACTTATTGATTATTATTCACTAATTACTGCATTTTTTATTGTTTTGATTGATTCACTTTTCATATTGATTGGATAATTTGGCATATTACCTAATTGCATGTATGAGATATAAGCACAAATATCTTTATATTAATTTTTCAATTAATTTTATTCACTGGTATAACATAAGTGGTGTATTTAGGAATACAAAACAGGGGTTAGCGCAGTCAACACTTGGTTGTTATTAAATTCAAAAGACTTGTGGGAGGCTGGTGGATGAAGGGCATAATAAGAACAAAAAAGTGACAAATTTGCTAATTATTATACAGGATTTATATAGTGCCAACACTTTGTGCAGTGCTTTACAAAATGAGGGCAGAAAGTACAGTTACAATACAATTGAATATAAATAGTAAAATTCTTAGGGAGGGACTGCCTTCTGGGCCTGAAGCTGGGAAAAAGAAATATATGCTGACCCTTCCTGAAAATCAGATAAATTTACCATATCATGATTTCTTCACCATTGAAAACTATAATGCCCCGTACATATGGTCGGACATTGATCGGACATTCCGACAACAAATCCTAGGATTTTTTTCCGACGGATGTTGGCTCAAACTTGTTTTGCGTACACACGGTCGCACAAAGTTGTCGGAATTTCCGATCGCCAAGAACGCGGTGACGTACACCACGTACGACAAGACTAGAAAAAGCCAGTTCAGAACCAAGCGTGGCACCTTTTGGGCTCCTTTTGCTAATCTCGTGTTAGTAAAAGTTTGGTGAGAGACGATTTGCGCTTTTTCAGACTCTTGGTTTTCAGATCGTTTTCTGCTGTTCAGTTTGTGCTTGTGGGTTTGTATCTGCTCTTCAGTGCGTGCAAGCAAAATACGTGTGACTTTGTCATTGTGTTCTTGTTCGTTTGTTACTGTTTTTCAGGTCGCTCTTCACAGGCCTTGCTGTTCTTCAGTGCATTCTGTTACTTCGTTCTGAGCAGCCGACCGTTTTCTAGCCATGTTGCGTATACGTACTCCTCGTAGAGTTCGTGCTGTGCGGGGGCTTGGTGTTGGGGTCCTGACCTTGACACAAGTCCAGTCCATGAACAGGGTGGGGAGGAGTTCATGGACCAAGAATTGGTTGCTTCAGCGTGACCAGTTCTGTCATATGCCTTTGCTCCGTGAGAATAATCCTGATGATTTCAGGTACTTTCTCCGGATGACGGACCCCGTATTTCACCGTTTGTTGGCTTTGCCGACCCCCCTATATCAGCAGGCAGGATACCTGCATGAGGCAAGCCATCACTCCGGAGCAGAAGCTAGTTGCCACCCTGCGGTACTTGGCGACGGGGAGAAGCCTGCAGGACTTGAAGTTCTCAACAGGCATCTCCCCCCAGGCTCTGGGGATCATTATCCCAGAGACCTGTTCTGCCATCATACAGGTCCTGCAGAAGGAGTATATTAAGGTAAGATTTATCCTTTATTATCACATTTTATTGTATTTAATGTTTGATAATATATTGTATTTCTTTCCTCATTCCCTAATTACCCTGATTGGAATATGCTGTGAATGCCCCCTTTGTTCTCATGCATGCTGGATTTTTATGTAATGATTTTTGTTGTCCTTCATACATATTTGCCTTCACTTACTTCCCCAGCATGGTCTCCTGGTCCTATATTCACCTCATGTAGTCACTTAACAATGTATTTTATCAGCTCCATAGTAGTGCTTTACCCTAAAACACCCCCTAAAATGTATTGAAATCTGATTTGTTGTTTAAATTCAGGCAGAGTGCCAGAGGTTTTTTTGGGGGGTTCCCCAAATCATTTGGAACCCTCCCCCCCCCCCCAACTGCTAAGTCAGCTGATACCAATTCTCTATCTATCCTCAGTCATCTATCTGCTGACTTTGTCAAATCCATACACACTATACCCATCTCTTCTGTGCTCAGATTTATGGATGAATTCCCCAAAGCATGTAGTGCAAGGGCCTGCCTGTATAATTTCAAATGGTATTGTTTAAAGTTTTTGTATCCTATTATTATCTTGGTAGGTAATAGCAGAATGTCCAAATGTGCTCAAATGTGTACAGTGTGTATTTATATCTTTGTATTATGACACTTCTTACCTGTCCAGTGGGCTGCCAATAGTGTAACTAAGGAGGGGCTGTTCCAAGTAATATCCATTATTTAGGCATTCATCTCTCAATGAAGTGGAGAGGGTTACCTGAGTCCCCCCCATAATGTTAGAAATGGCCCATGAGAGGGGGGAGGGAGAATATGATAGGTGTACCTTATACTTTGGTCTTTAAAAATTCCCATAAATCAATGTTATCTTGATGTTGGCCAAGAATGTTTGTGTCTAATCTGCTTTCCATGTTTATGTGCAAAAAGACTAATTTTGTGTTGTTTGACTCCACAGTTTCCTTCCACGCCACAGGAATGGCAGACTGTGGCCTCCCACTTTGCCCAGCGGTGGGACTTTCCTAACTGCGGAGGGGCAGTTGATGGGAAACACGTCCACATCATCCCACCACCCAACTCGGGGTCGTACTATTATAATTATAAGGGGTTCAATAGTATTGTGATGTTGGCGGTGGTGTCGGCTACTTATGAATTTCTGTATGTGGATGTGGGGAAGAATGGCCGGATGTCCGATGGTGGAGTCATCGCCCAGACGGAGTTCTACAGGCGTCTCCAGAATGGCAGCTTGGACTTGCCACCTCCAGAAGACAATGTAGAAGGACTCCCATTCGTCTTCGTTGCAGATGAAGCTTTTGCGCTGGGGGACCATCTTATACGGCCATTCCCGATGAGGACCCTCACCCCGGACCAGAGTGTTTTTAATTACCGGCTGGCCAGAGCCAGGAGAGTGGTGGAGAACACATTTGGAATCATGGCCAGCCGGTTCCGCCTATTTCTTACATCCATACATATGGCGGAGTACAAACTGAATCACATTATCCTGGCGTGCTGTGTTCTACACAACTTTTTACGGCAACATTCTGCCAACTATGCTGGCTCAGTTGGGCCTGAGGCTGGAATTCAAAATGAACCAACCCTGGCGGCGCTTGAAAGTGGCCGTCCTGGCTTGCCCTCCCTGAGTGCCCGTGATGTAGGAGGGCTATCAATATGCCAGACAATGTGTGAAACCTTTTTCAAATAAAAAAAAAAAATTTAGCAAATCTTTGGTGACATTTACTGCTTGTGTTTGTTTTAGCTGACCCTGACAGAAATGTGTGGAGTCCTGAAAATGGCGTGATTGTGTAACCTTACAAAGCATTGTTGGGTGTTATTTACTAAAGGCAAAGACACTTTGCACTACAAATGCACTTGAAACTGCACTTGTAGTGCAAAGTGGATTTGCCCTTCGGAAATAACCCCCATTGTCACAGAAAGCAGCCATTAGAGCACCACAAAAGTGTTGAAGCGTTGAGACAATAATCCACAAATTCTTGATTAACAATCTTTTTAATACCAGCACAATCACATGTACATTTAGAAAAGGTTTTTAAAACCAACCAACATGTTTGTTGCATAATAACTTTTGGGGTGGCATTAGAAAAAGTAGAAATGTCCATTTAAGATAAAACAGGCATGTTTAAAACCAACAAGAAAGACACAAATCTTGAACTTACAAAGTTCATATTTGGTAGAACTTGAAGGCAATATCAGACATGAGTATTTAGGAACTGTGTTTGATATTGCGTTCAGATGAGGTGAAGTCACCCCCGGAAAAGCCAAATTTTGAAGATGCACACAAATTTACGAATGTCAACATGTGCTAGCTGCCATCACGGGGGATCAAGGGACGTGTTTTGGGGGAGCAACCCCTTCCTCTCAGCTACTTTATTATTGAGGAAGGGGTTGCACCCCCAAAATGCGTCCATTGATCTCTCGTGATGGCAGATAGCACATGTTGACACACTGTGTGCATCTTCAAAATTTGGCTTTTCTACTATTTGACAAAAAATGTAAAAATTGTAGTACGCCATAAAACAAAGGGATTTGGAGGGGTTTTAAACTCTCCCCAAAACATCAATGATGTTCTTATTTTTTTGAAGAACATCATTGATGTTTTTCTTGATGTTTTCCAAGTCCCTTTTACACCCCATGATCTCCCCAATCAGGATCTGTGCACTTTCCGAGGTGAAAGGATCTGGATCCACAACATCACAATCACCTAAAAAGATAGAAACAAAAACACACCATGTATTATAAATATGCCGGCATCCATCTCTTACCTGAGCCTGTGGTCGCAGACACTCACTTGTTGTGGTTTCCACCACGTCTTCCTCCTCCTGCTATTCTTGTCTTGGTTAGATTTCCCCTTCTTCCAGAGGTTGGGGGGTCTCTGATCTCCTCGGATGAGGGGTTTCCGAGTCTTTTCTCCCCTATGTAAAAAAAAAATAGTATACTTAGCACACAGATATTTAAGGGAAGAACTATAAATATGAAACATTGCTTGGAAGTGGGGTACAATTGTCTATTTTGGCTGAGTTCCAAGATGTAGAATTTTTAGTGTCCTTTGTCAAGCTTCAATACTTTACCTATTTTGTACAAGCTTCACAGATGGACACCCCTATAGTATACACTGGAGCACCTGTGTGGGCCCTCTAATAAAAAGGGTGTTCTTGTGTCCCACACTAGTGCTCCAGCGTCCAGATGTGTAAACAGCTGCTGAGTGTCCTCTCCTTACACAGAATCTAGTTTGCATTTCATTCTAGTAACAAACACATCTACACAACCAAATTATTTTGAGACAAGTAGGCCCTAAAAAAATCTTGGCAAATGCATATGGCCCAAACAATGGTGTTTTATAGGCCGAAAGAAAAATGTTTGATAGGAACGAATAATGTGCCCATGAACATGAAAGTTGACATTTTAAACTGGATTAACAGTTAAGAAAAGCACATGGAGCAGCACGAACGTAATAAAGACAAAAAGAATAGGAACACAGCACAACTACTTACTTTTTTGCAGCACTCTCTGGATCTTTCTGTACTGCTCGTGTTCTCTTAATTTCAGGTCCGACCACCGCTTCCTGAGCTGATCTTTCGATTGACTTACCCCAAAATTCCGGTGCAGACTTTTGACCACTTTTGCCATGATCTTGGCCTTACAGACATTGGGGTTGGGGTAAGGTCCATACTTTACATCATAGTCGGCCCTCTTCATTATGTCGGCCATCTCCAACATCTCCCCAAAGGACATAGTTGATGCCTTATATCGTCTCCTTCTGGATCGGGAAGTTTCTGGCTCCGGGTTTTCCTCCTCCTCGTTGGTGTAAATATCAGACTACTGCTCTGACTCCGCCTTGTGCTCTTCCCCACTGCGCCGAACGAGAAGGGGCGGGGAATAGACTAGAAAGAACGTCAGGGGTGGGCGGAGTTTCACACATGCGCAGTGTCTATAAAGCGTAACACGCGTGCGTAGTACTACGATCTGTGAGCGGAGGAAGGAGTAACGGAGGCGCCGATCGTGATAACGAAGGTAAGATTTAACATTGGGCCTATACTGCTTCTAGATTGAGGCCTGTATTTGCACAAGTTTAGAAGACTTTAGGCTGACATTAGGGTTTGTCTTGTGTTGTGTCTTGCAGTGAAAATGGATATCTTGAAAGATAAGGACTTTATGCCAATCTTCATTGATATGTTCAGGGAGCTGCCTTGTCTGTGGGAGATAAACCCCCCTGAATATAAGAACCAAACAAAGAGGAAGGCAGCGCTGGATCAATTGCTGGAATTTGTGAAGACGGTGATCCCCACGGCAGACATCACCTATTTGAAGATCCTAATTGGTGGCCTGAGGAGCACTTATCTAAGGGAGTACAAGAAGGTCCAGGATTCCCAGAGATCAGGAGCTGCAGATGACATTTATGTCCCCAGGCTGTGGTACTATGACAGACTGCATTTTCTGGCAGGTCAGACTGAACCCAGGCCAGCACTCTCCAGTCTTCCTTCCACGCTTCCTTCCCCCCTAGCTGAGGCTTCTGACGCCCAACCTGGGCCTTCCAGGCAGCAACATGTGGAGGAGCCCAGCTTGAGCCAGGTATAGCATTCCTCTAAATATTTCTGGTTGTCCAGTCAATGATGTTAACTAGATGTTAGTTTGGAGTACTAATTTGTGATTGATGATGCAAAAACTAAAACCATGTCCCTTTTTCATACACAGGGAAGTCTCAGCCAGGAGGTGGCCGGGCCAAGCAGGCTGCCTAATATCCAGGTCCCTCCACTACACCTTCAAAGACAAAGTGGCAGGAAGTGGAGTAACCTGGAGGAGGCTGCCATAGGCCTCTTTTGGAAGGCTACAGAGGCCCTGAGAAGCCCCCACAGTGTGGAGGAGGACTTTGCTGGCCTAACTGCCTGCAAAATGCGGCAGATGGAGGAGGGCCAACGACTCCTGTGTGAGTCCTTAATTCTGGAAGCTCTCAATAAGGAATTGAGGGGCCAAATAACATCTGCTACCCACATTTGTGACCTCACACACAGTCCTCCTCCTCCTCCAGGTCTTACTCCTCCTCCTGCCACATCTCCAACACCAGAGCCACAGCGTGGAAAGAAGACCAGAGAGTGATGACCCTGGGTCCAGTCTGGTCTGGCAAAAGATGCTGCCTCTTGTAGTAGCACAGCCTGGGGACACAGATGTCATCTGCTGCTTTCCGGATCTCTGCGACTTCTGGACCAGACTGCACTCCCTTAGATATGGACTCCTCAGGCCACCAATTTTGATGTTAAATAATTGATGTCTGCCCTGGGGGTCCAAGGCTTCGCCAATTTTTGATGTTTCTCCAGCGTTGCCTCCCTCTTTGTTTGGTTCTGAGCCCTTAATAAAGGATTTTTTGTTTCAGTTATACTTGCCTATGTGTGTTTTTCTTAAAAAAGGACAGTTTGTGAGGATTCAGGTACATTTCAAAAATACAATGTGAAATTAACAAGGGACACCAACACCAAGCAACCTTCTTGAGATTAAATAATATAAGATATCAATGGTGTTGTGGTAACTTGACACACAAAACACACACAAAAATATTAGGGAGTAAAACTAAAAATAAAATAAAACAAAGATCAGCGTTGAAAAAAATACAACCCCCCCCCCCCAAAAAAAAAAACAGCCTTTAAAAAAAATAAATAAAACAACAAAAAAAACATTTTGTCAGATGTGACAAATCAAAATATATTGAGGGAATCACGATAAATAAAGAAAGAAGTTTGAGAGAAGTCTGTGTGAATATGAGCAGCAAAACTACTTCATTCTTCTCACATTATAAAGAAGAAGAGTGTGCGCTGTATTAAACCATTTTTTACATTGCAGCGTGACGAAAGTGCTGTATCCATTGCGAACGCTAATTTTACCAGACCGAGCTGTTCCGTCTCGGAATTTCTTCTGAGCATGCGTGGCACTTTGTGCGTCGGAATTGGCCACACGCGGTCGGAATTGACGCGATCGGATTTTGTTGTTGGAAAATTTTATAGCCTGCTCTCAAACTTTGTGTGTCTGAAAATCCGATGGAGCTCACACACGGTCGGAATGTGCGACAACACGCTCCGATCAGACAGTTTCCATCGGAAAATCCGACCGTGTGTACGGGGCATTAGAGTGACAAAAAACATGTATAAATCTGGTTCACCTAAAAAAGAGGTCCGGGGAGAGATCTTAGATAGCAAAATCAGTTTACTTTTAAATAGGTCCAAAGTTTCAGAGATTGAACTACCAAAGTATTACAGATAGAAATATCTTTAGGTGATACGAGGAAGACCATAGTAATTCAGGTAGATAGGGTGTTCAAATCCAGGGAACTCTGGAATTCTTAATATTCTATTGGTCCAATTAAGCTACTCCCCATGCTAGATAATATAACCAAATCTGGGGAAGACCTAGGCCTCCCTGTATATAGGATAATTATAAAATCACCCTAGAGAATCTTTGGGGTTTCCCTTGCCAGACAAATTTAATAAGCTCAATTTGGAGTTTAGTTAAATAAGATTTAGGAATAAATAATGGGAGGGACCTAAAAAGATAAAGTAATTTTGGAAGGATGGCCATTTTAATAGCCGTGGCCCTACCTAAAAAGGACAGGTGGAAAGAGGACCAAGCTTTGAGAAACTCTTTAATTCTACAGACCAGGGGGGTAGTTACTGGCAAACAATTTTTATTATTATTATACAGGATTTATATAGTGCAAAGAGTTTGTGCAGCACTTTACAACATGAGGGTAGACAGTACAGTTACAATACAATTCAATACAGGAGAATCAGAGGGCCCTGCTCATTAGAGCTTACAATCTAGAAGGGATAAACAATGATTCAAAGGTAAGAGTGAAGAATGTATGCGCAAACCAAAGTGAATAACAATATTCAGGGAGTAGCAGTCAACATAAAGTGTCCCCACAAAACAGAATAGATAAAAATAAATGTGGAGGAGCTATCTCTAACAAATCAAAGTGCAATAATCAACTGATCAATAAATAACACACATATATATATATAACAGCTTAATTAAATTCAATCAAGTCCGTAGCTTGAATCCAATCCGTGAAACAGTCCAAAAAATATATTAAAAAGTGCAACAAAGTGCATGTGCAAAAAAGTAATATTCCTCAAATATAAATTCAAAAAAGCGCATTTGCAAACAATAAATTCCAATATTGATAGAAGTGAAGCAACCAAGTGGCAGGAAAAACATCTTATATAGTGTAGTCACACTTGCTTCCACAATCCACCAGGAGTGTGCCCCAGCCTCTCACCTTAGGTAACGACCCCAATGGGTCTAACAGCGCTTCTGGTAAATATATCCTTAATGTCAATCTCCACTCCTCTCTTCTCTTTGGAGCACCAAACCAGGCAAAAGTGTAAGGCAGTAGTTGGGGATAGTAGTGGCCCTTGAGAAAGTCATGTGATCAGAGATGCAACACGTCGGGAGAAGGCGGTTGACTTCACTTCTGATCGCTGCCGTGACCGGAACTCCTTGAATTATCAATGCTGAATTTTCTGATTTGATATGTAAAGTGCAGTTTTTAATAAAATGTATTTATTTACTTTATATGGAATTACTGCACTATAGAGATCTCCTTTATATTATATGACCCTTGAATGGAGGAAAGTAAGGAGGACGTACTTAACACAGTGGGAGATTATTGTTTATCTACTGGTGGAAGCAAGTGTGACTACACATTATAAGAAATATTTTTTTTTTCCTGCACTTGATTGCTTCACTTCTACTATCAATATTCAAATTTATTGTTTGCACATGCACTTTTTTGAACTTTACATTTAAAGAATCGTATTTTTTTGCTCATGCACTTTTTTGCACTTTTTAATATATTTTTTGGACTGTTATTTCACTGGTTGGATTGGATTCCACCTATGGACTTGATTGAATTTAATTAAGCTGTTATATATATATGTGTTGTTTATTGATTTGTTGATTATTGCACTTTTATTTGTTTGAGCTAGCACCACATTTATTTTTATTTATAATGATTGAAAGGTATCCAAATGAAACTTGCAGTGCCGTTTTAAGCTGAGCCAGAGATCTCCCCATCAGTTGCAGTGAAGGGAGCTCTGGTCACTGTGAGGACAGCTTTATTGATTCGAGTGGGGCTAAGGGGTGCTAGTTTCTGATCCAGGCAAAAATTAACGGGCCCTACTGATAGGCCTCCCCAATTGGGACACTTACCATAGTTGCACAATTAGGTGTCCTGCTCCTTTGATGGCTGACTCGTTACCTTTTGATAATTTATCCTTATTTTTGGCCTGGATCTTTACCTTGTTACCCTGTTGGCCGTATGCCTAACATATATCAGGTATACGTGTGACAGTGCTCTTCCTTATAGCGGTATACAACTGTTTATTTACCAGCTTGTACGCAACAGTTAAACATATATGCATCGATCTGATATACATACACACCAGATTTGAGGCTCGTTTTGATTGTCTGGTCTTGTGGGGTGTACTTATACACCTGGATACAGGTCCACCAGCACCTACCCAATATTGTCCTGAGGAAGCTAATTAGTGAAACGCTTCAATGAGCAAGTGTGGAGGTGATATTGGATCAAACCTTTTCTATCAGATATTTACATATCATGAGTATCAACTCTTATACTTAAGATCCAACTTCTATATTTGCATTATTGGGTAATTGGTAACCGTGTCCATACAGGGTGTTGTTTGTATGTTTCTATGTTTTTTTTTTACTTTTTTGGAATAAAGTATTTAACTTTTTAATCGGGTTTCTTCTCATTATGTGCCTACAAAGTCAACCTATTTTTTGTGTTTTCTCAATCCTTATCTATATGTAGATAAATGTGGCCTCAGCCAGTGTAGCTTCAGCCACATGCCCCTAACATGTTTTGTCCCGCTCACACTAATGCAATGGGTTGGTGAGCAGTGCCCTCTTTTCTCTTTGATAATGATGCAAAGGTAGTTAGAAGGGTAATAACCAAATAAGAGATCTTATTGGAAGACCATATAAAGGGGAAGGTTACTCTGACGACATCCAGCTCAGAAGGGACAACATTTATAGGCAAGGTTTAAGATTTAGATAAATTAACCGAGAGGCTTGTCAGCATAGCAAATTTACAAAGAACCTTCAACAAATTTGGCAGAGAGACAGTCGGTTGCGATAAAAACAAAAGCGTGTCATCCACATACATGCATAGTTTAAAATTGGTGGGACCCTTGTCATAACCAAAACTGGGTGGTATAAAATAGCAGTGGCCAAAGGTTCTATTACCAAAGCAAAAAGCAAGGGTGATAAAGGACATCCCTGCTTTGTGTCCCTACCAAGCGCGAAAACCTTGAGTTAAAACCAGGTAATCTAATGGGTTCTAGTATTGTGATCGAGGGTCTGGAAGCCATGTACAAATTTGCCCTGGAAACCATAACATTTTAAAAGGAGTGACATATATAAGGGTTGATTTACTAAAGCTGGAAAATCTGGTGCAGCTCTGCATAGAAACCAAACAGCTTCCAGGGTTTTTTTTGTCAAAGCTTAAAGTGCAAGTCCACCCTAAAACCAAAATCCTTGCATCTACAGACACGCACATTCTAACACTATCTAGCCCTGTAAAAAAAAAAAAAAATAGTATACATACCTTTTCTTAAGCCGATCCAACCCGATCTCCAGCGTCAGAAGCTCTGCAGAGGACACAGCTGACAACGGCTGTGAAATGAATGGGGAGTGACATCACCTATAGCATTACTATGGGGCTTCCGTTGTCGGACGTGTCCTCTGCACTCACCTATACAGCGAAGTCATGACTGACACCTCACCGTGGGATAGGGTGGGATCGCCTGCAGAAAAGGTATGTTTACTGATTTTTTTTTTCTTCACAGGGTTAGATAGGTTAGTGTTAGATTGTTGATATCTGTAGATGCAGGGATTTTAGTTTTAAGGTGGACTTCTACTTGAATTCAAAAAGATGAAGTTAGAAGCTTATTGGCTACCATGCACAGTTGCATCAGGTTTTGCACTCTCCAGTTTTAGTACATCATCCCCATATTGCAAGTGATGCTTTAAACATCGTTGTGAATATCTAAACTAAGAAGGAGCTTACAAGAAAAAATATTAGCATCCTGGATGATATTAGTTGCTATCAAGTTCTAAGGTAACAGGAAGATAGAATTAGCTTCACTGGTAAAATTACAGATTATGTTCAAGCATAATATAACACATATTTAACGTGTTTCATCCATACGCATATAGTAAATAGTTTAAATTACCTCTACAACTAGTAATAGCCCCATATGAGGCTTAACTCTGCTGCCCACGGTATTCATATGTTTACTCCAGATTATGAAGCAAGGTTTTTTACATGTTTGTAATATGTGATGGAAGTTTGCATTAGGGCTAATTACACTGAACACATGATTGGAATGATGATTGGAAAGTAAAAGAGAGTGACACCTCTGGAGGATGCTTGGATGTCAGGTGTGTGCATTACTAAATTCACAGTTACAAACAAGATAGGAACTGTGGGTTTGTTAAGTTGAATTTGTTTGTAAGCCGGAACAGGTAGACTTTAGAAGTGTAGCACCAGCTATTTTCTTTTTTTTTTTTCTTTTTGGATAGCATAGGGAAGGGTTGACACCCCTCTATCATTTGTTTGGCTGTCTGTGCCCCTGTTCAGAAGATTTAATCTCACTTTCTGTCCCTATGACAATTGGATTTTGAAAAATGTGTAGAAACAAGGATCGGTGATAAATCTTCAGTGGAGACACCTTTTTCCCATAATAATTCTTACAGGAGTGAATTTCCCTTTCTAGGGGTAGATTTCCTCTCACTTCCTGTTATCTCCCTTTGTAAGTAGGAGTCGTTTGTAAGTTGGATGTTAGTAACCTGGGTAACGCCTGTACTCTGTTCTAGCACTAGAAAAAAAAAAGGAATGAAGGGGCTATGAGGTTTATTTACTAAAGCTAAGGAGTGCAAAATCGGTCACACTAATACATAGAAACCAATCAGCTTCCAGGTTTTATTGTCAAAGCCTAATTGAACAAGCTAATTGTTTTCTCTGTAGAAGTGTGACTAATTTTGCACTCTCTAGCTTTAGTAAATAAACCCCTATGTGTCATCAAAAATAATTTAACACTGGGTGCTGGGCTGTATGACTATACCATCAATATGGCAAGAGCTGTAGTCGGTTTACTGAGGGAGAAACCAATCACAGTATAAAGTTTTTTTTTTTATGTCTGTGTTGTCATGGTTCTGTTTTGAATTGAACTTGATGATTCTCATCTTGGGCATGATCACTTCTTTGTTACAGGAAATGGACTAGGGTGCCAGTGACAACAGTGTTGTTGTGTCACCAATATCCCAACACATGCCTGACTGTAAAACCAACAACAGCAGTCCTAGTGCTGGCTTTTAAGGATATGTAAGAGACAGGGTAATGAGAAGCTTAAACTTAACATATTAAAAAAGAATTGATAAGTGGCCCTATTATTTGTCTGTTGTACCATTACATCCTATTTCTGTTCAATCTACCTTAACAATAATTTACAGTTTTGTAGTGACTGCAAGAGAACATTATAAGAAACTGTCTCGTATGTTTGAAAACATGGAGAAGCTTTATCGAAGTCTTATGGAGTATTATGTACTTGATGCAAAGAAAGTTTCTGTGGAAGAATTTTTCACAGATCTGTATAACTTTAGGACAACGTTTCTGGTATGTACTATTGGTGTTTTTCTTTTTGTTTTTTTTTGTTTTGTTTTTTCAACTGTTATTGGTCTTACAAACTCCCATTATTTCTTGGGGCCAGTACAGGTGGGCATTTATAATGCTGTGAATGCTAATCTCAAGAACATTACATTTGACAAGTGTTTTTTACAGCATTCCAAAAAAGAAAAAAAACAGTAAATACCTGCTGGTTTTCCCAAACAGAGAAATTCCTGAACTTGTTGATTTGAGGTCACACCTTCACATACTTTAGGGAAGTTTCTCAATGCCGTGGACCTTGAAGGATATGTATTAACACTGTGAACATGAAGTAACCTTAAATACAACTGTGCTATCAACTATTCTATCATGAGATGTAACCCTCACAATACATATAACAGAGAGGAAAAATCAGCACTGTTTCTCACAGCAATACCACTTTTTTTTTTTTAAACCAGCATGATACTTACATTTAATGAGAATTGTACCAGCAATACTTACTAGTGGCTTTTTTTCTAGTTAACATTTTCCATTCCCTGCCCTCCAACACCCCTACAGTGTCTTTTGCCCCCCCCCCCCTTCCTCCATTTATAGAAGTACTGTAGTTTGGAACAATGAAAAGTGCTCTATGAATGGAGGAGGTGGACAGTTCATTAATCTGCCCATGCTTCATTCATAGCATACTTTTCATTTGACAAGTGCTCACGGCAGGTCCAACTGATGTATTAACCCTTGCAGCACAATTTAAAAGAAAAAAAGGCAATTTTTACAGATCTATTAAATCTTGGTTATACATTAAACCCATTCTTTACTAGTTTTAATATAACTTCACATGATAGTATTAACACAAATTGTATACTATATATATATATATATATATATATATATATATATATATATATATATACTGCTTATACCTCTAAAATGAAGCATATTTATTACCTATATGTACTGCATGTGTCTTTTCTTTTTTTATAGTTGTCACATTTTAGACTTTTGTGTGCTTCTTTTGCAGAACCAAATTGTCATTCTGCACTATTTGTAATTACTATTTTTCTATATAATTTTGAGGTGACTGTTTCTTTTTAGGCTCGGTTCACACTGGGACGACTTGGGATCCGACTTGTCGCCCCTCAAGTCGCCCCAAGTCGCCCCAGAAAGAGATTCACATGACAGTGAATGGGAGCGTCTTAATGGACACTACTGAAGTCGCTCCGACTTCAGAGCGTACTCCCTGTACTACTTGGATCCGACTTGGTAGGCGACCTGTACCATAGAAATCAATGGAAGTCGCCTCCAAGTCGGATCTCTCTCTAAAGTCAAGCGACTTTGCAGGCAAAAAATTTAGTTTGCCCAGGCAAACCCCTCCCTCCCAGAGAGCTGATTGTCCTGTGATTGGCCACAGCCGAAGTCGCCTGTCCTGGAGGCGACTTGAAGTCGCGTTGTAATTTGCTAAAGTCGCGCTGAAGTCGCGCTGAAGCCGCGTTGAAGTCGCCGTACAAAGTCGCGCTGAAATCGTGTTGCCCCTGTGTGAACCGAGCCTTAGCGACGATTGTGACTGTTTTGTGAATACGTTCATATTTGCCAGCACGCCACGGATCCTCAATGTGGCCTGAAAAGCTTTTGTATTGAAGAAAGATTACATCACAAGAAGAAAGGTGCAACGTTTCTGAGCCACGCAGGAACCCCTTGTCAGACATGTAATACATGTATATAGTGACACAGAAGCATATATAGCGCTATCCACCAATCAAACACAAGAAAAAGAAAACCTCCTTAACTGTCTTGAGTTTGTTCTTGATAAAAAAAAAAAATGCATTTGAGGGGAAAACATATCCAAGGGTCCGTGGTGCTGCCCCCTTGTTTGCATTCCTCTTTCTAGGTTTCCTTGAGGAGTGTCACATTTACAATTTACATAGCTGCTCTATTTACAGAGAATATTATCTGCTGGATGAGGTTTATAGATGATATTTTCCTCATCTGGGCCGATCATGATGTGGAATTTTATGTGTTTGTTGACTTTTTGAACAACATGTTTCCTAGAATAGTATTCAATCCAGAGATCTCATCGAACAGCATCACTTTCCTTGATGTCTTAATCACCAATACCCAGGGTACCCTTGTGACAGCTCTATACACCAAACCTACTGACAGGAACACACTACTACACTTCTGGGGTGTACATCCTACTCATCTCCGCCCGAATTGACCTATTTCACAGTTTATGTAGATCCTGCACATATGCTCTGACACGGATGACAAGAACAGACAACTTCAGAAAGTGTACCGCATAAATTCTTAGAACAGGGACACCCAGCCAAGGTGCTGGATAGAGCCCTAACCCATCGCCCATTATTTATGCACACTTTTTTTTACAAATAACGTTCTTTATTCGCGAAGAGTGTATGGTTACAAGATATTAGCAGTTATGATGCAATCATTGTACAGTTACAAAGAGAAAATGAAATAAAATAGAAAACATAAAGAATAATAGTGCAGACCCAAATGAATGTTGACATTGACATGATACGTCCTAACTCCACTAATGTACTATAAAGAGAATTTGCCTATTCTGCATTCTCTCAATTCAGACAGAGTGTTCTTCCATCTCATTACATGTGGAGGCCTTTTTCAACCAGGCATCTCAAATTTTTGTCCATATTTGGCAGGACATCCTCTTTGAGCATAAAGCTCTTTTTTGTAGGGTAGTACGCTATTGATTGCGGCTATCCACTCTTGGACAGTAGGTGGTAGTGCCCTGAGACACTTTCGTGCTATGAGCAGTCTAGCTATAAAAAGTGTTTCCTGTAAGAATATGTAGTGGAACTTATCAGGGTCTGGGAACACGCCCAGTATACATTGTTTAGTGCATAGTGTAAGGGGGGATCCCATCTTGTCATGTATAAATTTCACTATTTGGGAACAATAGTCTTGTATTGTCGGACAGGACCATATAATATGGAAGAAAGTACCAGTGGAACCTACACATCTAGGGCATAATGCACTATAGTTGTTTTTACATTTTACGTGGGGGGGTCAAGTAGGACCTATGTAAAATGTATAGCTGTGCAAGACGGTCTGACAATTTGGGGGATACCTTTTTGCATGCGTCTAATACTTCTTCCCATTCGTCCTACTCCATCTCCCCCACATCCCCAGTCCATCAGTCTTTTAATTGGTAGGCGAGAGCCGTAGCAGTTGGGTATAGAAGATAATTGTAAAATGTAGAAATTTGTTTTTGAGACTCCGACCCGGATATTACACTCAGAATATCTAGTTCTTCTAGGTTTGCGTGGGGGGGGGGGGGGGGTCTTGGAATTGGGTCTGGAGGGCATGGCAGAGCTGGAGGTAGCGAAAATGCATTGAGTTGGGGAGGCGGAAGTCGCCCTTAAGTTGCTGGAACGACTTCAGGATACTTCCACAGTGAATGTCTGTTAGGCATACCACTCCCCTAATGATCCAAAGGCTGCAGTCAGGTAGCTGTAGCAGCTCATCTAAACGGGTTGTCCCATAGGGGTGTCTGCTTATGCGTGAGGGGGGTCCTGAGTTTGCACCTCACTGTGTCCCACACCTTACAGTGATTGTATAGTAAGCCCTTTCGACTTCCCAAGGTCCAGGGGTCACCAGGATCTCTGAGAATGGGTGCTTGTGGATTCGGATGAAGGGAGAGCATACGAGGGCCAAATATTGATCCTTATCTCCCTTGTCTAGGTAGAAAAAGTGAGATAGTTGCGCTGCCAGATAATACAGGTTAAAGTCCGGTAATGCTGTACCCCCTAAGTCAGTGGGGTTCTTCAGCACTTGCCAGGACAATTTGTGATGGGTTTTACCCCACACAAATGAATTTACAATGACTTCTAGTGATTTGAAGATCCGCAGAGGTATATACACTGGAGCATGCCATAGGACGTATAGAAATTTGGGTAATAGAATCATTTTAATTAGATTTATACGGCCCATAACGCCCAAAGGTAGTCTGATCCATGTCTGTGTTTTCGCTTTTAGGGTCGTGAATAAGGGTTCTAAATTCAGTTTAACGTATTCTTCTGGGGATCGGGTAATTATAATGCCGAGGTATTTCATAGAGCTAATAAAAATTAAAGGGAAAGAAGCTTGCATCTCTGTTGGGGCCCCTATGTCTAAAGTAAGGATCTGGGATTTGTCGCAGTTGATCTTTAGGCCTGAGTATCGTCCAACTTGTTTTATTACATCAAAAGCTGTCATTAGAGAAGGTCCAGCGTCTTCCAGGTATAGTAACATCTGCGTATACGCTAACTGTTTCTGTCAGTTGTTCACAGCATAGACCCCTGATCCCAGGATGTTCACAGAGCGACGTTGCTAGGTGTTCCACCGCAAGGGCATATAATAGGGGGGAGAGGGGACAACCCTGATACGTGCCCCTGGACAGGGGGAAGGTATCTGAAATTTTACCATTGATCAAGATCCTGGCACCTGGAGCCTGATAGAGGGAGCCAAATCAATTTAATAAAATTGGGTCTGAAGCCAAACCGGGCCAGACATTCCCAGAGATAGTCCCATTCCACAGAATCGAATGCCTTTGCGGCATCTAGGGACACTACAACTCTGGAGCCTATCTGGTTGTGTTCAGCCTGTAGATTCATGTAGAGTCTATGCAGGTTAAATGCCGTGTTTTTTGCGGGCATAAACCCAGTTTGGTCTGAGTGCATAAGATTCAGGATCACCTTATATAGCCTTAGTGCCAGGATCTTGGCCAATATCTTAATGTCTAGTTCAAGGAGGGAGATTGGGCAGTATGATTTGGGGAGTTCTGGATCTTTGCCTGGTTTGGGTAGAAGTACAATTAAGGCTTCATCCATCGATTTTGGTAGGGAGCCGGATTTGAATATATATGTAAACAGCTCATGCAGTTTGGGGACTATGATCTCACTATAGTTTGTGTAGAATCCAAGGGGGAGACCATCTGAGACAGGGGCCTTGGAGGGGACAATTGCTTCCAAAGTTATCTTAGGGAAATCAACGGTGGATAGAAATTCCACTAGGTCCTCTTTAGTCATGTTAGTGGTGGACGAGTAAAGGGATACGAAGAATGAGCGAAACTCCTTGGTCACCATGTCTGGGTCACATATTAGTTGGCCGGCCACATCTCGTAAAGATACGGTGGGTGGTTTATGTTCCAAGTGTGCCAAGTAGGCCAATAGGCGCCCCACTCGCTCCCTATACTCGTATACACTTTGTTTACTATAGAAGATTTTCCTTTCTGCTCTTTCAAAGAGTGGAGGCTGTTCACTATACGGGCCTGTAGTTTTATCTGGTCTGCCGAATCTGGCGTGGGGTTGTTAGAAAAGACTTCTGCCATTCTTTGTTCTGCCTGTTTGACTACTTGGGTAGAGGGCTTCCTGTATCCGGAAATTCGTTGGGGGAGTATAATGAAAGCATGGGATTTAAATGAGTCCCATACAGTTTTGAATGGGCCTTAGTCGCTATTGACCCGGAAAAAAAATTCCCACTCGTCCCCGACTCCTTCCATATCTGGAACCACTGATAACCAAAAAGGGTTAAGTTTCCAGACATATGAAGAGGGAGGGGATTTCAGTTTGAGTTCTATCCAATATGGCGCATGGTCAGATAGTATGCGCAGGCTAAATCTCGCGTCACTCAGAAGTGTCAGGAGGGAATGAGAGATTAAAATTTGATCTATACGTGACATGGTATTGTGTGTTGCTGAGAAGCATGAGAAAGTTTTGTCATTTGGATGGCTGTGTCTCCAGATATCTACCAATGCAAATTTGTTCAGGAGTTTCCCAAGTCTCATGTGTGGTTGGTTGGAGGCACTGAGACAAGTCTATCTAAACTGGTGTCAATCCCAGTATTAAAGTCCCCCAGCCATACTGCTGGAACAGTAGGGAATTGTGACATAAACGCTAATCCCTCTGTTAGGATGTTAAATTGGAATAGGGGTGGTATGTAATATGCCAACAATAAAAGTTCCAGTCCTTTCAGCATGGCATGTATAAATAGGAACCTGCCCTGTGGATCAGATCTCAGCGTCAACAATGAAAATTGGGCAGTTTTAGCCACCAGTATTGCATTACCTCTAGAGTTTGCAGTGTAGGGGGCTTGGTACAGCCATCCCACCCAGTGTTTCTTAAGGGACAGCTGCAGCTGATCCGCAAGGTGGGTTTCAACCAACACTGTTACATCTGCTCTTTGTGCCTTAAGGTAAGATAGGGCAGCATTTCTCTTAGGTTTGGCTCTGATGCCGCAAACGTTCCATGTGAGACACTTTGTTAGGCATGGTAGGAGGCTCAAGCTATTAATGTCTACCCCAGTCCACAACTGCAGGCAACGATACATGTCCACACCCCCACTGTATATTTGGGAGGTGCTGTATGTGCAGCCTGGGCTGGTGTAAACGGAATGCAGGGGAAAGATTCATGGAGGCATGGAAAGCATGCCAGCAAAGTGGGCACTAGGGATGAGCTTCGAGTTCGAGTCGAACTCATGTTCGACTCGAACATTGGCTGTTCGCAAGTTCACCGAACAGCGAACAATTTGGGGTGTTCGCGGCAAATTCGAATGCCGCGGAACACCCTTTAAAAGTCTATGGGAGAAATCAAAAGTGCTAATTTTAAAGGCTAATATGCAAGTTATTGTCATAAAAAGTGTTTGGGGACCTGGGTCCTGCCCCAGGGGACATGGATCAATGCAAAAAAAAGTTTAAGTTTAAGTTTAAAAGTTAAAAGCCTCCCCCCCATGCCATGGGTGCGGAGCGGCCCGAGGAGAAGAAGATAGAAGACGCCGCGGAGGAGATGCTGGACGAGAACGCCGGAGGAAGAACCAGAAGAGCCAGAAGAACCAGAAGATGAAGGAAGATAGAAGAAAGAAGAAGCATTTAAATAAAGGAATTGTCAAAAACTGTCTCTTGTCATTTTTAACATTTTTGACACTTTTTTCGTGAAATGGTAGCCCCTTACCATTTCACACAGGGGGGGGGGCCGGGATCTGGGGGTCACCTTGTTAAAGGGGGCTTCCAGATTCCGATAAGCCCCCCGCCCGCAGACCCCCACAACCACCGGCCAGGGTTGTGGGGATGAGGCCCTTGTCCTCATCAACATGGGGACAAGGTGTTTTGGGGTGCTACCCCAAAGCACCCTCCCAATGTTGAGGGCATGTGGCCTGGTACGGTTCAGGAGGGAGGGGGGGCCGCACTCTCGTCCCCCCCTCTTTTCCTGCGGCCTGCCAGGTTGCGTGCTCGGATAAGGGTCTGGTATGGATTTTTGGGGGGACCCCACGCCGTTTTTCTTTTTTTTTTTTGGCGCGGGGTTCCCCTTAAAATCCATACCAGACCTGAAGGGTCTGGTATGGAATTTAGGGGGAACCCCACGTCATTTTTTTTTTTTAATTTTGGCCGGGGTTCCCCTTAATATCCATACCAGACCTGAAGGGCCTGGTATGGAGTTTAGGAGGACTCCCACGTCATTTTTTTTTTTTAAATTTTGGTTCGGGGTTCCCCTTTGGGGAATTCCCATGCCGTTTTTATCAATGAACTTCTATGTGTATTGTCGGCAATGCAATAGCCGCGGGTAGTTTTAAATGAGTTTTTTCCTTCAAAATGTCATTTTGCTGTCAGACTGTTCTAAACACAGGAAACATGCGCCCCTTTACAGGCATACTATAGACACCCCCCAGGTACGAAATTTAAAGGGATATTACACTTTTATTGTTTGACTTTAAGCATTATTAAAATCACTGCTCCTGAAAAAACGGCCGTTTTTAAAACTTTTTTTTGCATTGATCCATGTCCCCTGGGGCAGGACCCAGGTCCCCAAACACTTTTTATGACAATAACTTGCATATAAGCCTTTAAAATTAGCACTTTTGATTATTCATGTTCGTGTCCCATAGACTTTAACGGTGTTTGCATGTTCGGACGAACTTTTTTCCTGTTCGCATGTTCTGGTGCGAACCGAACAGGGGGGTGTTCGGCTCATCCCTAGTGGGCACCTGAGAATTGCTTACATGTGGTACTCTTGTCTGTACATATACATTTACATCTCTTCATCTCATCTAAGGGTTGTAGAACGATTAACCAATAACAAAACTTTAAGCAAACTTCAACATATGCACGGGCCTGGCTGGATAAGCATTGTCTAGGGTATGTGCCAGTGACTAACAGATATGTCCAGACAGGCCAGAGAAACAACACTTGAGTTACGTTACAAACCGTGCAGTTGTAAATTTGAACAGCGGGATCTGGTGGGACTCCCATATCCAGGGGGACGAACATCTGCTAAAGAACGTACAGCAGCATGAGGGGTATGATCCCCGGTGTAGGGTGTCCAGGATAACATGCATGGGAGAGATAATAGGATAGGGGAATGTACACCCATGTCCCGGACATCAGAGCGGGTAGCAGTTGAGGTGATCTAGCTGTTGTGGCTTCTGTCTTTTCCTACCAATAATGGCTTGAACATGGGGTGGAGGTGGGGGTATAGGAATCGGCCTAAGAGTTCGGGGATATGTGGTACATATAATGAGTCTTGTACACGAAATGGGGCTTTTGGTCTCCTATGTAATATTGAGCTAGGGACTGGGCACACAGTAACTTTCTCGAGCAATCCACACTATCAAAGCAGGTTAGATGTCCAACATGTGTTCCCTCTTGGCACGGCCGAGGTAATGGGTGTCAGGTATAGGCTGGGTTCTTATGCAGGGGCCTGATTGGGTGCCGCTCAGTCCTCCAGCCAGGCAAAAACAGCCTCCGGTGTGTCAAAGAAGTGGGCCCTGTCTTCTCCCATGACGCAAGTCTGGTGGGAAACAGCATGATGTAAGAATGTTGGATCCTGAGTTGCCGCTTGGCTTCTGTGAAGTGCTCCCTCTTCTTCTGGACCTCCATGGAGAAGTCTGGAAACACCTTTATCTTGCCATTCTTGAAGGGGATGTTGCCTTTCACTCTTGTGAGGCGGAGGATAGCGTTCTGGTCTCTGAAATTCAAGAGCTTAGCGATAAAGGTGCGGGGAGTTGCGCCTTGTGGAGGTGTCCTGGCGGCTAGACGGTGAGCTCACTCAACCACAAATGATGTCGAAAATGCAGGCCTTCCAAAGGTGAGATGAGCGGATTTTTTAGGAATGAAGGGGAGTCAGGTCCTTCCACCCCTTAAGGCAGCCCCACAAATCTGAGATTGCAGCATCGGAGCCTATTCTCCATGTCATCTTGCTTGGTGAGCACTGCATTCAGTTGGTGCTGGATCCTTTCGGTGGCGAACTGTAATGGCGGCAGTTCATGTTCCACGTGGCTGATGTGGGCCTCTGTCTCTGTGACTTGGTCCCTGTGTTTTTGTAAGTCCTGTCGGATCAGGGATACATCGATCTTTACCTTTTCAATCTTGCACATTAGTGTGCTCTTGCAGTCCGAAATTGCCTCTGGTACTCGAGCTGTATCCTCCGCGGCTGAGGCTATGGAGGAGGACGCGCCGGCGCCATTTTCCCCCTGAGGTCCCCTTCTCCTTAAGCCGATATTTAGCCAGCTTTGCAATCGTGTCTGTCACCTTTTGTCGGCGGCGACATGATAGCAGGAGGTGTGGGACAATGCAGGCAGTGTGCGGTGGGTAGAAAAGTCAAGTTTAGCCAGAGGATATGTGGTAACGGATATTTCTCAAGCAGAGCTCCCGATTTGCATTCCTCACACCATGCCGGTCCAGGCCATGCCCCTCTATGCACACCTTTCATTGTAAATCTGAAATGATTGGATTGGCAATTAAGCACAAGCTTAATATTTTTGCAAGCTGATAGCTCTAGCACCTGAGCTCAGAATAATGCCCTTGGTCGCACACAAGTGCAACAAGACTTTAAGAGACCATCTTGTAAATTCCAGACACAAGTACACTAAGCCCCAGCCCCAGCCCCAAATTTCTTATAATACCAACTGTTGCAGGTGTTATAGTTGCAATGTATATAATTTGCACACCCCCACAGGGGTAATCGGTATTGCATCCCCGACTATTTAAACTGTAACACTGACTTTTGTGTTTTACATTCGGAAATGTCTATGTTCGCTGATTTATATAGGCAAGACACCAGGCCCGTTCCAGAAACATAGAACTGACATCAGGACGACCCTATCAGAAACTGAGAAGGGTGAACTGATAGATTTGAACAAACGGGTAGCGGTATACTTTGTCACATCGAGGCATCAAATTCATGAACTAAAAGGTACGGTGACTAAACGCATCAAGCAACCCGCTAGAGGCGGTGATCGTGATTGCCTACTTTTGTGCTAGGAGTCCTACTGGATTTACACTCTGGGCACAGTACCAACTGGGTGGTCTCAACACCAATCTGTTGTTTACATGCTTTCCTAAATATAGATGATGTGCTAATCTTGGATCATATTTGCTTGGCCTAGGGCCTGTCAGGACCATTGGTTGAACCTCAATCCCTGCTAAACCATGTATCACTGCTTAAATGGGCACCTTTGGTACAACAGGTTGAGTGACCCATCAGGGACCCTTGAGATGGAGGTCTCTGTCCTAAGCCATTAGACCCTGCTGTTTTTCTTGGTGTGATCATGACAATAAGCTTTTGTGATCCGGTCCTGACTTGGTCTATTTAGGTGAGCGGTCACGGTGCCTAGTAACGGCGGTGCCAAGCCTTGCTGGCCTCGAATATGGATCTGGTTGAAATGCCTGATCTTTTGGTTATATTGGCTCCCCATATTGGCGATTTTGTTCAGAGGGGTATACCTTGCTAATTCATTTAGGTGTCCTACAGTATGTTGATCCTGTTTTGGGCACGTTATGTCTGTATGCTTTATTATCACTTACTCTTTTTTTTTTTTAACTGTTTTGGCAAATTGTGATGTCATATGACGTCAGAAGGGGGGGTGTCACTTTTTTTTCTTGTGTTTGATTGGTGGGTAGCACTGTACAGTGCTAAGCATAAATGAGTACACTCCTTTTGAAAAGTAGGATTTTAATCAATATTTTAATGAACACAAGAACAATTTCCATAATTTTGACAAAACTGAGTCTTATAGAACATTTGTTTAGCTCATTACATGAAAGTAAAGTCAGTAAAAGCCCTCACAATGTCTTCTTGCCTGCTCACATTTGGTAAGTGGAAATAAGCTGAGGGCGAGTGTGGAGCAGGTGCGGACTGGGCCGACCGTTTCCTGTCTGATGGCTTCTGGCAGAAGCCACGCAGCCTTTTTTACTGGGCATCAGAGTGGCCTGGGGGGCAATTGCCACCATGCTCTGATGTCCTGTAAAAAAAAAGGCTGCACCGCTTCTTCCAGAAGTGATCAACCAGGAAACTGTTGGGTGTAGAGCCGACTGGATCACATATAGAGAGGATCTTCCACTACAACACAGCTTGGATCTGAAATAATGGCCGCTGTCAAACAACCTCCTGCCTCCTGGACCAGCTCCTATGATAGACAGCACACTGGTCCAGTGCCAGGAAATTAAATCAGTGTGCTGTCTATCATAGGAACCAGTACTCTGATAGGGACTGGTGTTTCAGATCCAAGCTGTATCACAGCGGGAGATCCTCTCTGTGTGATTCGACTGGCTCTCCTCCCGATTCCTCCCTGTGATCCCCATTCAGTGATGGGCTGCACTGATGGCCACTGATAGGCACCAATGAGGCTGCACTGATGGGCACTAATGAGGCTGCACTGCTGGGTACTGATATTCTTAATGTTAATAATGTTAACCACTTCAGCCCCGGAAGAGTTTACCCCCATCTTGACCAGAGCACTTTTTGCGATTCGGCACTGCGTCGCTTGTGTGACATTGTACCCAAACAAAATTGACGCCCTTTTTTTCCCACAAATAGAGCTTTCTTTTGGTGGTATTTGATCGCCTCTGCGGTTTTTATTTTTTGCGCTTTTTTTTTTTTTTAACAAAAAAAAGCATCAATTTTGAAAAAAAAACACATTATTTTTTACTTTTTGCTATAATAAATATCCCCCAAAAATATATAAAAAAAATATTTTTTTTTTTTCCTCAGTATAGGCCAATATGTAATCTTCTACATATTTTTGGTAAAAAACATTGCAATAAGCGTATATTGATTGGTTTGTGCAAAAGTTATAGCATCTACAAAATAGGGCATAGATTTATAGCATTTTTATTTTATTTTTTTTCACTAGTAATGGTGGTGATCTGCGATTTTTATCGTGACTGCGACATTATGGCGGACACATTGGTTAATTTTGATACATTTTTGGGACCATTGGCATTAATACAGCGATCAATGCTATAAAATTGCATTGATTACTGTAAAAAAAGTCACTGGCAGTGAAGGGGTTAACTGTGTTCCCTGGGAGGTGATTCTAACTGAAGGGGGAGGGGACTGACTGGAGGAAGTGATAGATCATGGTTCCTAGCTAATAGGAACACACGATCTGTCACTCCTGTAAGAACAGAACAGGGAAGTGTGTGTTTACATACACTCGTCCCTGTTCTGTCTCTCCTGCTCACGATCGCTCGTGGCCGGCGGTCATCGCAACCGTCGGCCACGAGCACGGGCACCCCCCCGCTGTGCAGCGGGTCGCGACTGCTATCTTGACCTCGCAAGCCAACGTATAGCTTCGCTGTATTGATAATTTAAGAGAGCAAAAAAGGCTCTCAATCCAAAAAGTGATAGTAGTTATTATTCTTATGAAAGAGGAGCAGAATTTGTGGCAATTGTATATAAAATATACAGAAATGCCTGTCTGCTGCAAAAAATGGGGCATGCGCTTGTCTGACAGGTGTGTCCACTGTGGGACCCTTAAACATACAAAGGTGTGGAATGTAAGTATAGTATAGGTGTAAATGAAATTTAATATCTACCAGTCACAGATTTAGAGCATGAAAATAACTGTGGTATGTAGATTAACTGAACTATATATATATATATATATATATATATATATATATATATATATAGCTCTCTGCTGTTTAGGACCAAACAAATATATGTACCGTATTTATCGGCGTATAACAAGCAATTTTTTCCCCTTAAAATAAGGGGAAAATCGTGGGTGCGTGTTATACGCCGATCCCCGCTATTTTGTGATCTGTCGGAGCGATCGCCGCGATCGCCGCCGACATTCACATAGCTTGTATTTTTAAACATGGCGCCGCGGAGTTCGGAGGGACTCGGGGGCGCTCGTTCAGCTGAACGAGCGCCGCCGAGGACACAGTGACTGGGCGGAGCCGAGATACACATAGCCGAGGGTTCTCGGCTTTTCCCGGCGCCGTTCACAGTCACGCCCAGTCCCGCCATTGGACCTCTGTTATGTCCATCATAGGGACTGGGCGTGACTGTGAACGGCGCCAAGAATTGCCGAGAACCCTCGGATATGTGTATCTCGGCTCCGCCCAGTCACTGTGTCCTCGGCGGCGCTCGTTCAGCTGAACGAGCGCCCCCGAGTCCCTCCGAACTCCGCGGCGCCATGTTTAAAAATACAAACTAAACGTTTGTATGTCGGCGGCGACAAGGCTGCACGGACCACTGGGGACAAGGCTACACTGGGGCAAAGCTAAACTGGGGCAAAGCTGCACTGGGGACAAGGCTGCACTGGGGCAAGGCTGCACTGGGGACAAGGCTGCACTGGGGACAAGGCTGCACTGGGGACAAGGCTGCACTGGGGACAAGGCTGCACTGGGGACAAGCTGAACTGGGGCAAAGCTGCACTGGGGACAAGGCTGCACTGGGGCAAAGCTGCACTGACAAGGCTGCACTGGACACTGGGGAAAGGCTGCAGATGAACACTGATGAGGCTGCATTGATGGGCATTTAAATGTAAGTTTTTTTTCCTTAAACTTCCCTCCTAAAAGTTTTTTTCCTTAAAATTCCCTCCTAAACTTGGGGTGCGTGTTATACACCGGCGCGTGTTATACGCCGATAAATACGGTATATATAGTGGCCCAGTAAGTAGGCTATAAGTTGACAATAAACGTTATATGTAAAGCTTAAAAAGGAGTGTGCTAGTAAGCACACTCACATGGTTTATATTTGGTAGAAGTATAAAGAAGAATCAAACCACATCACTGCGTCATCCGGTGCGGTGACGTGAGACATCGGAGGGCCGCCGACACAAGGGTATGGGCAGAAGCTCCCCACAAAAAGATGGCGGATGTGTCTCGCGCATTAGTTCAGCTAATCTACATACAACAGTTCTTTTTATGCGCTAAAGTTTGACTGGTAGATATTAAATTTCATTTATACCTATACTTTACTTACATTTCACACCTCTATTTTAATATCTCTGATCATAATCCTGTACTATATATATGTAAATATACATAATAAATTTAAGCTCTAATACATTTGTATCTTTTACTGTTAAACAGTACAGTCTGCACTAAATGAGCCCTTGAAGAAGGAATTATTTCCGAAACTTGTCGGGATCTCTGAATCTCTATATGATTGTTTGGTTTCCCACCATGAAACCAACCATCTGATTTAGTATTTAGTTGTATACTGTGATTACTTGACCATTGTCTTTTGGTTTTAATATTCATTGTATGTACATTTATATTTTGTTTATTAATACATTTTTGTAATTTTGTATTTACGCTCTATACTCTCATATCTGACCATATCCTTAGCCCATAAAATCCCTGGGTCACCTCTTTGTTGCTTTTTCCTTCGATTACTGGGATGTGGCTTGGGTTCAGTGTTCCATAACTCACAAGTAGTCTTCAACCAAACATACTGCATTTATGCTGGTCCTCAGACCATAGGTTTACTTGAAGCTAACAGCTTCACTCTGGTCTTAGTCCTCAGGCCATTAATTACCTGTCTCTTGCAGACACACAAGTGCTCTGGCTGCCACCTTCAGCCTCTGACTCCTGGAAACCTCCTGTCTCCCTGGGGTGGAGCAGTCTCCAACGAGAAGCCTTGAGGTATTCCTAAACCTCCATTATAAGGATGGTGTGCACCTGAGCACACACCTTGCTCGTCCTCCACAAAAAACGTGGACACAGGGTTGGAGACTCCCTTCCACCCAAGACACTATGGAATCTCCAAACTACAGAGCCCTATGTAGGAATACCAAAACCCAGAGAAAGCTGCAAAACCAGTTTTCTCCAGTCCACATCTATGCTCTGCAGTCCTGCATGGAGCACACAGCCAGAGAAGCCTGAGGAAGAGCGATCTATGCTCGATACTGTACAGTTGCTGTTGATTGCACGTTTGCACTTTTCATGTATTTTGGATACTTCAAGTAAAGAAATATTGCATCAAGCATCGGTCCTATAGTTTTTATTTTATATATATAAGCCAATAGGTTCTCGTAAGTTTTGTACAGGTTAATAATACCAATCACTTCTGATAGATTGGGTGCTAACAGCGACTTCCGCTGCCTTAGAATTAGGGATCAGGCTGCTAGGAATATATGTGTGACAACCTGCCTGTAGTCTTTTGAGAATTTATCTAATCTTGGATTAAGTAGGGCCCATGCTGGGCATGGGGGAGAGAGCACACCTGTACAGGTCGATAAAAGTTTAAAAATTTGCCTCCAAAAACTAGTTAATGTGGGGCATTCCCAAAGAACCTGTAATAAGTTCTCCACCTGACCACAATTGCGCCAGCAGAGAGGTGAGTAGGAAGAGGAAATATTTGCCAACCTAAAGGGTGTGTAATACCATTGATTGGTGATTTTAAGTGTCACTTTCCAATGTGAGGTGCAGTGAGAGGCCTTAAAGATTGACTAAAAAGGGCTCCTCCACTGATCAGGGGTAAATGTAAGTGCAAGATTATTTTACCATGTATGCATCGGGCTAGTTATACAGAAGATATGTTTGTTTTGCAAAATATTATAGAATAGGGATATACCTTTGGACTTCAACTGTACCAAGGTGTAAAAGCCCCATGTCTTAGGGGGTGTGTGGAGAGCTTTACAATGGTATATTTGGTTAACCACTTCTATATTGCGCAAATTCTGACACTTCTGTCCTACATGTAAAAATCATCATTTTTTTTGCTAGAAAATTACTCAAAACCCCCAAACATTTTATATGTATATATATATATATATATATATATATATATATATATATATATATATATTTTAGCAGACGCCCTAGAGAATACATTGGCGGTCATTGCATATTGTTTATGTCACACGGTATTTGCGCAGTAATTTTTCAAACGCAATTTTTTTTTGGGGGGGGGGGGGGGGGGGAACATTTTCATGAATAAAAAAAAACAGTAGAGTTAGCCCATTTTTTTATATAATGTGACAGATGACATTACGCCGAGTAACTAGATACCTCACATGTCACGCTTTAAAATTGCGCACACTCATGGTATGGCACCAAACTTTGGTACTTAAAAATCTCCACAAGCGATGGTTTAAAACTTTTTACAGGTTACCTGTTTAGAGTTTTTACACTTTCCCTTTAACAAATTTTATTTTGATCACTTTTATTCCTATTACAAGGAATGTAAACATCTCTTGTAATAGGAATAGTGCGTGACAGGTCCTCTTTATGGAGTGATGTGGGGTAAATAAGACCCCATGTCTCTCCTCCAGGCTGAAAAGAATCAGATAAAAAAAAAATTGACGATCTGATGCTTTTCTAGCCGAGATCTCGCCTTGTTTATTTGTGTGCCCGGAAAGTGACGTCATAACGTCGCGCCTGGGTCTCCATAGGATCATAGAGATTGCCGAGGACCATCTGTCCCTCGGAAATCTCGATGCCTTCCAGTGCTGATTCATTCCCTGGGTCTGCACGGGAGAGCCCGGAGAAGCTGCGGGGGGTGATATCCCCTACATTTGCCACTAAGAACGATCAAGTGGCTGAACAGCCGCTATGATCATTCTTATTGTGCTCAGAATTGCTGGCTCTAAAAAATATCTGGATGATGACTGTAGCTGCAGGCATAATTCAGATATCTCTAGGGCTGCAACAACTAATCAATTATGAAATGAATTGATTGCTATTTTCATAATTGGTTAATCGGCCAGTAACATAATGGGGTTAAAAAAAAAACTAAAATGAGCCCTTTATTGTACAAAAAGAGCAAATAATTGCTACTGTAAATATTACTTTCACAGTTCTACAGTAAAAAAAAAATGAACCCTTTACAGTAGTGATTATTTGCTTTTTTTTTGTACTATAAAGGGCTAATTTTAGTTTTTTTTAACCCCATTATGTTACTAAATGTCTTAACCAGTTCCAGACCGGCGCACGCCAATGTACGTTGGCAGAATGGTATGGCTGGGCAAATTCCCCGCTGTGCCATTGCTTGCACGCCGGCCAGGAGCTCCGTGAGTCGAGTCTCGGGTCCCGCGATCGCCTTACGGAGAGGACGAACGGGGAGATGCTGATGTAAACAAGCATCTCCCCGTTCTGCCTAGTGGCAGTGTCACGGATCTCAGCTCCCTGTCATCGGGAGCAGAGATCAGTGACGTGCCACAGCTAGCCCATCCCCCCTACAGTTAGAACACATCCCTAGTACTGACTTAACCCCTCCCCGCCCCCTAGTGGTTAACCCCTTCACTGCCAGTGTCATTTACACAGGAATCAGTGCATTTTTATAGCACTGATTGCTGTATAAGTGACAATAATCTAAAAAATGTCCGATGTGTCCGCCATAATGTCGCAGTCACAATAAAAATCGCTGATCGCCGCTATTACTAGTAAATCAAAAAAATATTAATAAAAATGCCATAAATCTATCCCCTATTTTGTAAACGCTATAACTTTTGTGCAAACCAATCAATAATTGCTTATTGCAATTTTTTTACCAAAAATATGTAGAATATGCATCGGCCTAAACTGAGGGAAAAAAATGTTTTTTTATTTATTTTTTATTATAGCAAAAAGTAAAAAATAATGCTTTTTTTTCAAAATTGTTGCTTTTTTTTGTTTATAGCGCAAAAAATAAAAACCGCAGAGGTAATCAAATACCACCAAAAGAAAGCTCTATTTGTGGGAAAAAAAGAACATCAATTTTGTTTGGGAGCCACGTCGCACGACCGCGCAATTGTCAGTTAAAGCGACGCAGTGCAGAATCGCAAAAAGTGCTCTGGTCAGGAAGGGGGTAAATTCTTCCGGGGCTGAAGCGGTTAAACCTGGTTCACATCTATGTGTTTTTTGGTGCTTTTTGCAGAAACGCATTACAGTTCATTTACATGGTTTCCTATGGGACACATTCACATCTATGCTTTTTTTAACGCAAAAGGGTGCTTTTTTGGTTCAAAATACTTCAATGGAGAAGCTGCAGAAAAGAATGTAATGTATTTTTGCAGCAATTTTTTCTTTTTAATCTGCCCAACAAGAAATTGGCCAAAAAAAAATGCAAAAACGCAAATCTCAGCAAAATCACGTGCGCAAAAATCAAAATGCATTGCAAAAACAGATCAAAAGCAAACTGCATAAGTGTGTACCAAGTCTTCTGCTGGTCACACAGATCAATTTTCAGACGAGAATATTCAGACGAAAAATCTTTGTACATTCGCTGAATGAAAGAATGTTGTTTGAAATTTTCACTTGTTTTTAACATTCTGTTTTTAAAATGAAATTGAAAATGTAATTTTTGAATGAAAACCACATACACTGTCTGAAAATTCCTTTGACCAAAAAGTTCTATTATTTCCATAATTTTCCTGTCACTGTGGTTGAAAATGAACGTGGATTTGACCCCACTAACGATTAGAAAATCGAACGAACGTTGTTAAAATTATTTTTTTTTTTTTTTGAAGGAAGACATTGTTTTTTTTAAATAAAAAATTTGAGCTCTGAGTCTGATATTTAACATTCACCCTTTAATAGTATATACAGTATATCTCTCCTCTAATAGTATATACAGTATATCTCTCATCTAATAGTATATACAGTAGATCTCTCCTCTAATAGTTTATACATTATATGTCCTCTAATAGGATATACAGTATATGTCTTCTAATAGTATATACAGTATATCTCCTCTAACAGTATATCTCTTCTGTCTGTTTTTCTCAGAATGGATTAGATATTTTGTTCCCTAACCAATATAGTTGGTTATTTATATTTACCACTGCATAGAGATATTTAAGAATAAATTGCCTTTTTTTTTTAAACTTTACATGGTAACTAAATTATACACCACATTTTTTTTAAGGTTATTAACCAATTAATCAAAACAATAATCAGCCAACTAATCGATTATAAAAATAATAGTTGCAGCCCTAGATATCTCCACTGTAAGCCGAGGACATCTTATGACATTTGGCGGTATGGAAGTGGTTAAGAAGTGTAGAATGCAGATGGCTGTAAATATTGCCTGTCTAGGTAGGCAAAATTCCACCTCCCAGTTCCTCTATAGTTTTGAGTTTACCTTGTTTGTTAAAATTCAGAACTCCTGATATTCCACATTTTAGGAGGGGATTTGTATCCAACATTGGTAGCATGGTTTCAAGAATATTCAATGTAAGTGATAGCAAAGGTAATAATATCATAAGATGCATGGTGTTTAGATAAGTATCTCCAAGCTTGAAGGGGTGCTTGTGTGGGAAGGGGCAGTAGGGCAAGATCCCAAGGCTTCCACATATCATTTAGGAGCAGCATACGTAGGTTCCTAGTAGGTGCAAGGGCTGCCTGTACTTCTACCCAGAGGGAAGTCTCCTTATTTAAGAACCAATACTTAGTCCGATCAAGATGTACAGCTCAGTAGTACTCTGTCGGTACTGGGAGGGCCCTGAATAGATAAAGTAGCTGGGGAAGAATATTCATCTTAAAGGCTGCTAGCCTATCACACCACAAAAGCTCAAATTGAGAGATGCGACGCAACTCATCAGAAATTTTGGCATTCAATATTAAAAGAGACTAGCCGGGACGTGCTGGCCGTAAGGGTGATACCCAAATATTGTACTCCTCGGGAAAGGGAGTTGGGTCTGAAGGGCATGTTTTGTGGCACTATTTACACCGAGATCCAGAATCACTGACTTCAATGTGTTTACCTTGTAGTAAGAGACATTGCTGAATTGTTTAATAGGTTGATGTTATGTGCTGCAGAATGGTTTAGATAGAATACCGAAAGTAAATACCTTTGTTAAGGGGCTAGAATATAATGCAAGGATGGCAGATGTTATATATTGCCTGTAAAGTTGAATTTTGATAACCATAGACATATACTGCCAGAGTACCCTGTTAAATGCCTTCTCTGCATCCAGGGCTAGGAGCAGAGAAGGAATTTGAGTTTTCTTAGTGTAATGAATCATTTTGAGAATTCTCCTGGTTGTGTCTGATATTTGGCAGCCAGTGCAGTGACAAAACCCATTTGATCTCTTTTGATCAGAGAGGGGAGAATATCCATTAGACGGTTTAGCAGAGATCTTCATGTCAGAATTTAGCAAAGAATTTCCAGGGTGTGGATTTCCAATAATAGTTTAGCTACCTTATCATGTTGTTTTTTTCAGCTCTAGAGCTCTGTTGGTTGCAGATGCCTCTCATGAATGCTATGTGAGCGTTCCAAAGAACCCATGGGTCTGACACTAATTCAGCAATAAATTGAAAAAAAAAATTCAGGAGATGTTGAGCAATAGTTTTAGCAATTTGGGAATCCTGCAAATTTCTGACATTGCTTTGCAAAACCTGTGCTCGCCCCAGAGATACTGTGAGAAGGTCTATGTGAGAGTAGAACCGATGTCTGGAAGAGTAGAATGCATAGTCCCTTTCTTTGGCATGCTGGCATCTCCAGACATTGTTTACCTGCTCCACATGGAATAATGACCACAATGAGAGAGGCCGACCCTTAGCTGACAAAGTGAAGTCTAGCTGAGGGTCAACTATTAAGTTTAACTCTCCAGATATCAACAAGTGACCATACTTAACAGAAGACACGTTTAAACTTTCTGCGTAAAAAAAATTAAGTTGATGAGAGTTGGATACATAGACAGTTACAGGTGAGAGGTTGCTTATTCATTTTGCAGGTGATGATGAAATGCCCCTCATTATCTAGAAGAGAGTTTCTTAGCTGAAAAGTAACAGTGTTCCTGATAGCTAACAAATCCCTTCTTTTCTTCTCTGGTGCCTAAGCTAAGAAAATGTGGGGATGTTCCTTGTGGGTACGGGGGGACCATTTGTGCTTGAAAGTGGATCTCTTGAACACTTATGATGTCTGCCTTTACCGCAGACGCTTTGTTCCAAAGTGAGAATCACTTGGCTGAGTGTTTTTTGAAGAATTCTTGTAGGACACAACTTGCAAGCCGTCAGTAAGAACCTCTGAAGCAGATATGGATGAGCCGGCTGGTGTGTGTGTGGGGGGGGGGGGGGTAGGATACCCCACTGCTAGAGAATTTGCAGGCCTTCTTCCAAGGTTGTTACCAGGGATGTGGTTCCATTATGCGTGATGGAAAGGAATGCTGGATACTTCCATTTATGAGGTATGTTGTGATTTCTCAGAGCCTTCGTAATCGTAGCTAGGTTCTTACGGCGTTGGAGAGTGTATTGCGACAGATCAGAAAGCAACTGTATTCCGGAATATGCCTCCGGAAACATGGTAGCATGTTTGAAGGCAGAAATAATCATTTCTTTTGTTTGGTAAACATCTCTCTCATTAAGACATCTCTTGGCACGTGTGGGATAGGAAGGAGGGTTTTGGCAGCCTATGGATCCTGTCTATAGACAGTTCTGTAGCTGATAAAGATGGTACGAGCATGGAATAGAGCTCCTTGACATATTGCTGCAGCTGGATGGCAGAAACGTATTCAAGGACCCCCCTAATCTTGATGATGTTCCTCCTTGATCTATCCTCTAGGTCAGCTACCTTTGCCTTGAGCCATGCTTTTTCTTCTAAATGTGCTGTGTGCGAATCAACTAAGGCAGGGGTCCTCAAAAATTTAAACAGGAGGCCAGTTCACTGTCTCTCAGACTGTTGGGGGGCCGGATCAGCGCAGCCTCACGTGTGCCCAGCAACGCAGCCTTACGAGTGCCCAGCAACACAGCCTCATGAGTGCCCAGCAACGCAGCTTTACCAGTGCCCAGCAAAACAGCCTGACCAGTGCCCAACAATACAGCCAGCCTCCCCAGTGCCCAGCAACACAGCTTGACCAATTCCCAGCAATGCAGCCTGACGAGTGCCCAGCAATGCAGCCTGACGAGTGCCCAGCAATGCAGCCTGACGAGTGCCCAGCAATGCAGCCTGATGAGTGTCCAGCAATGCAGCCTGACGAGTGCCCAGAAATGCAGCCTGACGAGTGTCCAGAAATGCAGCCTGACGAGTGTCCAGCAATGCAGCCTGACAAGTGCATAACAATGCAACCTGACCAGTGCCCAAATACGCAGCCTGACCTGTGCCCAGCAATGCAGCCTTGCCAGTGCCCAGCAATGCAGCCTTGCCAGTGCCCATCTATGCAGCCCGACCTGTGCCCATCTATGCAGCCCGACCTGTGCCCATCTATGCAGCCCGACCTGTGCCCATCTATGCAGCCCGACCTGTGCCCATCTATGCAGCCCGACCTGTGCCCATCTATGCAGCCCGACCTGTGCCCCAGTAATGCAGCCACACCCGTGACCATTAATGTAGCCACACCCATGCCCAGTAATGCAGCCTCACCTGTGTCCAGTAATGCAGCCAGACTCAACACTGCCCAGTAATGCAGCCTGACCTGTGCCCAGTAATGCAGCCAGCCTCTCCAGTGCACGGGGGATTAGGGGACTTATCACTATCAACAGGCAGCCGTGAGGAGGAACCTTGTGAAGCACTTTTCCACTCTGGAGCGGGCTCTGTGTCTCCCCCCCACCCTGGACAGTGCCATAGATTGGTCCTGTTTCCCCCTATGGGGCGGGGTCCGCAAGGAAAGGATCTCTCTGGGTGGACCGCTCGTTGTGGAGGCTCCAGTGCCTGGTCGTGCGAGCTGGGTAAAAGACCTTGGCAGGCTGTAGTTTGAGGACCCCTGAACTAAGGTAATCAATAATGCCATATATTCCCCCATAGATAATTCCACATATGCAACTCTTTCCCCCAGGTCCTGCACCTCATGGTGAAACTGCCTCGCACAGTCCATTAAACCAGCTTGTAAGCTGAGGGTTTTTGAAGAATTCTTGTAGGACACAACTTGCAAGCCCTCAGTAAAAACCTCTGGAGCAGATATGGATGAGCCAGCTGGCAGGGGGGCAGGGGGTAGGATACCCCACTGCTAGAGAATTTGCAGGCCTTCTTCCAAGGTTGTTACCAGGGATGTGGTTCCATTATGCGTGATGGAAAGGAATGCTGGATACTTCCATTTATGAGGTATGTTGTGATTTCTCAGAGCCTTCGTAATCGTAGCTAGGTTCTTAAGGTGTTGGAGAGTGTATTGGAGAGAATAGCATCTCTTTCAGGGTGATGTCAGAAATAGGTTGGCCCATTTGTGGGAAATGCATCAATAGTATCAGTAGCGGGAGATTCCTGAGAGGAGGTCTGTGTGGGGCCTAGCTTCATGTCTGGCTCCTGTCCCTGCCTGGTTTTTGCTGGGCTTCTGGTAAATGGGGGTAGAGGATCCAGAGGACCCTTTACTATCTGGATTGCCTACCTGCTGGGTAAGAGTAGTAGCACTGCTGTTCTGAGCACCGGCCAAGGTGTCATGCGTCTGAGGCAGCTGCAGACCACCGCAAATTTGTTGAAGCCTGGTTCTTGTCTGCTGGAAGAAACTCGCCAGCCTGCAGGGGATACTTAAAGCAGCGTGGCATCCTGTTTGTCGCTGGGATGCTGCGGGATCCAGTTGCGTCCTTCAGGGTGATCAGAGGTCTTGTTGACAGCGGAAGTCCCGGGTGGCCAAGCGGAGCAGCTGGATCACACGGCCATCTTCCAGGTCAGACGCCACGAACTTTAATGGCATCCCAGTCTTAGTCTGTAAGGTTCAATATTGAGTTGGACCACCTTTTGCAGCTATAATAGCTTCAACTCTTCTAGGCTCTCTACAAGGTTTAGGAGTGTGTCTATAGGGAAGTTTGACCATTCTTCCTGTACATATAATCACTATCCTGTACATATCATCCACTGGCTATAAACATGATAACACAAAGACTGGCTCTATGCAGACTTGAGCAGCTGGTGGCAAAAGGTCTCCAACTGAGATGTGGATTCAACCACTGTAAGTTAACACTCTTTTTTAAAAGTGTACGTGTCACAAACAGGCCTCCTGTAGATACACTATATTACCAAAAGTATTGGGGCGCCTACCTTAACACGGACATGAATTTTAATGGCACCCCCAGTCTTAGTCTGTAGGGTTCATAATTGACTGCCTACCCTTTGCAGCTATACCAGCTTCAACTCTTTTGTGAAGGCTGTCCACAAGGTTTAGAAATGTGTCTATGGGAATGTTTAATCATTCTTCCAGAAGCACATTTGTGAGGTCAGGCAATGATGTGGATGAGAAGACCTGGATCACAGTCTCCGCTCTAATTCATCACAAAGGTGTACTATCGGGGTGAGGTCAGGACTCTGTGCAGGCCAGTCAAGTTCCTCCGCCCCAAACTCGCTAATGTCTTTTTACCTTGTTTTGTGCACTGGTCCAAATCATTTGGTGGAGGGGAGATTATGGTGTGGAACTGTTTTTTCAGGGGTTGGTCTTGGCCCCTTAGTTCCAGTGAAGGGAACGCTTAAGGTGTCAGCATACCAAGACATTTTGGACAATTGCATGCTCTCAGCTTTGTGTGAACATCTTGGGGGTGGCCCTTTCCTGTTCCAACATGACTGCGCACCAGTGCACAAACAAGGTCCATAAAGACACCTAGATAGCGAGTTTGTGGTGGAGGAACTTGACTGGCCTGCACAGAGTTCTGGCATCAACACGATGGAACCCCCTTTGGGATGAATTAGAGCAGAGACCGTGAGCCAGGCCTTCTCGTCCAACATCAGTGCCTGACCTCACAAATGCGTTTCTGGAAGAATGGTCAAACATTGCCGTAGACACACTCCTAAACCTTGTGTGACAGCCTTCCCAGAAGATTTGAAGCTGTTATAGCTGCAAACGGTGGGCCAACTCAATATTGTACCCTACTGACGAAGACTGGGGTGCCATTAAAGTTCATGTGCATGTTAAGGCAGTGGTTGATATTTACAGGGTGACCGACGGGAGTAGGAAGGTTTTGAAAGGGAAAAAAAAGAAAAGTACTCCGTAGATATTCAACTTGAAATGGATTAATTTTTACAAAAACAAAAGTCAAGACATACCATTTGAGTTACTTATTCAGTTATGAAAAATAATGTCATTTAGATGACGACCATCCTCTTGAATGCAGCTTTCAGTCCTTGAATTGAAATTGGCCACCATTTGAGCCAACTACTGTTGATCAATCGTGAGCACTTCTTGTCAGATGGTTTCCTTCAATTCATTAAAATGACAGGGTTTGTGAGTGTACACTGCCCTTCGGGTACTCCCATAGGAAGAAATTGCATGATGACTAGTCAGGAGTCCTTGAGGGCCATGGCACATTGCGAAACGTGAATTGTGCGAAGAACTAACATTGGCAGTATGTGCTGTGACATCATCCTGCTGCTCTCATGTTTATTTGTCGTCTTCGCAGTTCTGGTCATAGGAAGTTGTTCAGCATGTGAATGTACAGCCCTAAGTGAAAATGTCCAAATTGGGCACAATTAGCCATTTTCCCTCCCCGGTGTCATGTGACTCCAAAGGGAGGGGATCATTCTATGCTTCAGTATGTCACAGTACATGTTGGCACAAATGGTTCCCTCAATGAACTGTAGCTCCCCAGTGCCCGCAGCACTCATGCAGCCACAAACCATGACACTCCCACCACCTTCCTTGACTGTAGGTAAGACACAGTTGTCTTTGTACTCCTCACCTGGTTGCCGCCACACACGCTTGACACCATCTCAACCAAATAAGTTTATCTTGGTCTCATCAGACCACAGGACATGGTTCCATTAATCCATTTCCTTAGTCTGCTTGTCTAAAGCAAACTGTTTGCGGGCTTTCTTGTGCATCATCTTTAAAAGAGGCTTCCTTCTGGGATGACAGCCATGCTGACCAATTTGTTGCAGTGTGTGGTGTATGGTCTGAGCACTGACAGGGTGACCCCCCCCCCCACCCTTTCAACCTCTGCAGCAATGCTGGTGGCACTCATACATTTATTTCCTAAAAATAACCTCTGGATATGATGCTGAACACATGCCTGTTCTGAGTGGAATTTGTCCTGTTAAACCGCTGTATGGTCTTGGCAACCGTGCTGCAGCTTAGTTTCAAGGTCTTATTATAGCCTAGGACATCTTTATGTAGAGCAACAGTTCTTTTTTTTCAGATCCTCAGACAGTTCTTTGCCATGAGGTGCCATATTGAACTTCCAGTGACCAGTATGAGAAAGTGAGAGCGATAACACCAAATTTAACACATCTGCTCCTCATTCACACCTGAGACCTTGTAACACTAACGAGTCACATGACACTGGGGAGGGAAAATGGCTAATTGGTCCCAATTTGGACATTTTCACTTAGGCGTGCACTCACTTTTGTTACCAGCAGTTTAGACAATAATGGCTGAGTTATTTTGAGAGGACAGCAAATTTACACTGTTATACACACTGTACAGTAACTACTTTACATTGTAGCAAAGTGTCAATTCTCCAGTGTTGTCACATGAAAAGATATAATATATTTACAAAAATGTGAGGGGTGTACTCACTTTTGTGAGATACTGTGTGTGTGTATATACTGTATATATAGACTGTGTATCGATCGATCGATCGATCGATATATATATATATATATATATATATATATATATATATATATATATATATATATATATATTATGTGTGTGTATGTGTATATATATATATATATATATATATATATATATATATATATATAAGAAGGTACAGAAGTCTTCGGTTTCCTAGAAATAAGCAGCCCTATTGCGTGGCATGACTGGAAGTCTTGTAGTCTGGGTTTTGAAGGTATCATGTTTCTTGGTCTGGAATAAATTGCATTGAAAACCATTATGGGGAAAGTCATATAATATGCTTTACTTGGTGACAAAATATGGCTTTATCAATAGTCATCCTACTTTTGTTCTGCTGATAAGGTTTTATATAAAAGAGGACTTATAAAGTCAATACTTTTACCTTGGTACTCCTTGCTGCTGAGTATACAAATGGCAAAAGTGTAAAAATAATTTACAATTAGCAGATTCTTTTTTTTAAGAAGTAAGCTACAACCTGGAAATATATGATAGTGCTTTTGGGTGTACGATATTCCATTTGCAGTTTGGAAAAGCATTATTTACAATCCATATTATTTTACAATGTTTGTCTTTGGCTGCAAGTGCTTTGAACTATCTTTTTTCACAAATCTTTATATACACAGTCGTATACTTGTTTGACTTATAGAAAATATAGAAGTAAAAAATCTAGTAAAATAGCCTTCCCGAGCAGGCTGCCAGAAAGATTTCTGTCCCATCAATAATATAAGTGGACCTCTGCCATTCTTCACATAAAATAGCCTTCCCACTTTCACCCTAAATCGGCTATTAATATAATTTTGTGCAATGCATAATTTGCTGAGAAGAGTATAATACAGACACACTGCTGGAGTTCACAGAGCTTACTGTGTAATGTTACAATTATGTGAATAGCAAATTCACCAGTAACAATACTGAATTCACCATCAAGACACAAAGACACAGGAGGACTCGGGATTTATTATTATAACAGGCTCTATATGTCTATAAATGGAACATAATAGCAAAGATTGCAGTGTGCAGAATTTACATGTCTCTGAGATTTTTTTTTTTTTATTTATAAAGTGAATAATGTATTTGTTCTGTGCAAGAGTACCTGCATTTCAATCTCCTCAGAGCCAGCTTTGTCCACCTGTATGAGGTTATGTACATGGTTCTTGTGGGCCCCAGTGTTGCCAACCCCCTGACGTGAAATTTACTGGCAGGATGCCAAAATTTACAAATGACACCAAAATTTTTTTTACTGACAAAAATCCTGAAAATTACTGGCAGGGCCACATGTTTTACTCACGCTGCAAAAAAGTACCTAATATTACTATTTTCACTTTTAACAGTGCAAGTATAAATATTTGAACTATAAACACATAGCTAGTGCTATTAGCAATGTGTTTAAGTTAAACAAAAGTCAAAAACATATTTCTCCATTTACATGAAGGTCAGGTTAGTATAACTCAGCCAGCACTGGGTTGCCCCCCGTACATCAGTGTCTGCAGGGATCCCCCTTACAGTGAAAGGGAACTCTTATGTAAAAGGGAACCCTGCAGATCATGATCTAAGGGGGAACTCTGGTGTAAGGGGAGGCTCTGGTGACCAGAGATCACCTTATATCAGAGTCCACCGCATTCCCTTTACATCAGAGTTCCCACTTACATCAGGGTCTGCAGCATTACCCTTTCACTGTAAGGGGCAATCCTGCAGACTCTGATTTAAAGGGGAATGCCAGGAACTCTGATGTGGGGGGCACTCTGATGACTAGAGACCACCTTCTGCAGAGTGAATACACTAAGGTAAGGGGAGTTACTAATATAGGGGGGAACCTTTATATCAGTGCCCCTTACATTATTGTATTCACTCCCTTTACATCAGCAACCCCCTCTTAGGCTGGCCTGGCGATGCTGTCACTGACCTCCTCTCAGGTGCACCATGCAGGGCTCAGTCAGATGGCTCCAGCTTGGTGGCTCTGGTTTTCCCATGGTCTCCTCTCCACAGTCCACACACGCCTGACTTCTCCCCTGACCCCCATGATCCCAGCGGCACTTCCACTCATAACTCCTCTCCTGACTCCCCCCCAGAGACTGCAGACATGATGTAGGAAATTGTCAGAGGCTGCGGACAGGATACAGGAGATGGTCAGAGGCTGCGGACAGGATACAGAAACAGGAGATGGTCAGAGGTTGCAGGCAGGAGATGGTCAGAGGTTGCGGGCAGGAGATGGTCAGAGCCTGCGGGCAGGAGATGGTCAGAGCCTGCGGGCAGGAGATGGTTAGAGCCTGCGGGCAGGAGATGGTTAGAGCCTGCGGGCAGGAGATGGTCAGAGGCTGCGGGCAGGAGATGGTCAGAGGCTGCGGGCAGGATATTAAGGGCTGTGGACATGGTAGTTTCCTCCACTGTCCCCCTTCATATTACTATACCTGTCTCCACATCAGTCAGTGACAGTGTCCGCCTGCTGTCACTCACTGTGACTGTGTCCCTTTCATCTCTCCAGTCACAGTCAGGCACAGTGTCCTCCTCTACCTGGCCGGCTTCACCTCCCCCAGTACTGTCCTCCTGTGGCCCGTCTCTGCACCGTTGCGCTCCCCCCGATGAACCGCCGAGAAGAACGAGTGGCAGCTTCCGTTTAAAAATGGCGCCAGGCGACGACATTACGTTACTGCGCATGTGCCACCCAGCTGAGCTTGTACGATCTTTCCCAAGTCCTGCAGGTTTCGGAACGGCGCATGCGCAGTTGCATAGCTGGCCTGCAGCCATCTTTTTTACGGGTACCGGCTGCCCGTAACGGACATTCACGGGCTTCCCGAAAATGGTGTAAAATTTACGGGCTGCCCTAAATTAATGGGCGGTTGGCAACCCTGGTGGACCCCTGTGGACACTTTGTTTTGTTTTTTCTCTGTTTGATAATTTCATAAGAAGGGAATACAGATCATTTGCTATACATGTTGAGAAAAGGAAAGGATCATCAATAGGACTGCATTTTTGATAGATGCAGTCCTACGTTCTTCTACAGTTGCCCCTTCTGATTAAAATTACCTTTCTAATAAACAAATAGAGCACGTCAGCTTGTGCAAAGATTAAATGGTTTCTGCCTATCAGATTTAATGTGGTCTTTTTACATCTTTTTCTAAAATAATTTGTATTTTGATTTAACCAGTGATGTTTACAGAAAGTAACAATGGATCAAAATTATTGACATTGAAATATGGACAAATCAACTGAATAAGAGGTTGGCAGATACATATGTCACATTATTAATAGCAAAGATATCTATCATGGGTGCCAACTTGATAAGAAAAGCTATCATAATGGAACATGGAGTACTGGTTCAATTATTAAGAAGCATAATATCCCCCTTAACGGGAGTTATGACCGTAATCCCAGTAGGCTTATCACAAATAGAAGAGAACCTGACAAAGTTGCCCAAATGCATGTCCCATGGATCTATTTTCAGAAACAATAATGAAAGGTAACCAAGCAATGAGGACATGGAGAGAGAGAGAAGTGAGGGGGAGACCAAAAGAAGAAATGAAGAAAAGAAAAGCAATATATAGTTTAGAGACAGTATAAGCATCAGGGTTCCTCTTGAAGTAAACACAGGTGCAGTGAGATACAGGGGCTGATGTGTGTGTATAAATGCACTCCGCTGTTCCCACACCACCTGTCTAGGAGGGTGCTGACTGCCTTCTCCTGGAGCAATATCCATGAAATTTTTGTTTGGCTGCAGCAAATGACACCAACTATTGCTTCCATGCTCAAGCCAAGGTCATCTTGGCGCCTAGCAGTGTAAAGTCATTGTGTTTCAGAAGTCGCTTCGAGCATCCGATTGGCTTGCTATTCAGCAAGGCAATTTCAGGAGTTTTAGGGTTTGTAAGGCCGGTGACCTTGCACAGCAAACAAAAGATTATATTCCAGAAGCCCCAAATGTGTGGGCATTCCCACCAAGTGTGAAAGAGAGAACCCACATGGCCACATCCCCTGTAACATAGAGGGGAAGAGCCCGGAAAAATGATTGCCAGTTGGGAGGGGACAGGGTACCAGCGAGTGAATAACTTCACACTTGCTTCCATTAGAAAAGACATTCACTATTTCTTTAAATGGCCTGCAGAAGAGACTGTATCATGTATCTACCTCACAGCTGGAACCAAATTCCTTTCCCAACTCAATGCATCTGAGGTTTTTCTGAGGTCTCTGTCAGAGCCAAGTAAATTAGTAATATAGGCTTTTTACATCTTTAGAGTATAAAGAGAGTCTGTGATATGTCCACTTTTAGGCTGCATTCACACCTGAGCCTAGCATCTTTCAGTGTTTTTTCTGCGCTTTTTGGCATGTTTTTATGCACGATTTTGACAAGTTTTTATACAGTGTTTTTGAACTTTGGCTTTTTTTTTTTTAATTAGCCAATAGAGAAAAGCATTCTGATGCATCATTTGTTGCTAGGTTTTTTAGCTTTTCCATTAGCTTTTATTTTTATTTTTTTTTATTATAAATATTATTATCTATTTATTTTTATTTTTTTTCATTAGGGTAGGGGGTTGGAGGTTAGGTTAGGGGTTAAGGTTGGGATTAGGGGTTAGCGTTATTATTTTTTTGGTTAGGGTGCTAATACTACTACTAATAATAATAAGTGTAAAATAAATACACATTAATTATAAATACAGTGTCTTGAAAAAGTATTCATACCCCTTGAAATGTATCATATATTGTCATGTTACAACCAAAAACATAAATGTATTTTATTGTAATTTTATGTGATGGACGAACACAAAGTGGCACATAATTGTGAAGTGGTAGGAAAATAATAAATGTTTTTTTTTTTAATTTTTACAAATAAATATGTGAAAAGTGTGGCGTACGTTTACAGTTGCAAGTCTTTTTGGGTATGTCTCTACCAGCTTTGCACATCTAGAGAGTGACATTTTTGCCCATGATCTCTGCAGCTCCTCCAGAGTTACCATGGGCTTCTTGGCTGCTTCTCTGATTAATGCTCTCCTTGCCTGTCAGTTTATGTGGACTCCCGTGTCTTGGTAGGTTTGCAGTTGTGTCATACTCTTTCCATTTTCGGATGATGGATTGAACAGTGCTCCGTGAGATGTTCAAAGCTTAGGATATTTTATTATAACCTAACCCTGCTCTAAACGTCTCCACAACTTTATCCCTGACCTGTCTGGAGTGTTCCTTGGGCTTCATGATGCTGTTTGTTCACTAAGGTTCTCTAGCAAACCTCTGAGGGCTTCACAGAATGGCTGAATTTATACTGAGATAAAATTACACACAGATGGACTCGAGTTACTAATTATGTGACTTCTGAAGGCAATTGGTTCCACTAGATTTTAGTTAGGGATATCACAGTAAATTGGGGCTGAATATAAATGCACACCACACTTTTCAGATATTTATTTGTGAAAATTTTTAAAAACCATTTATAATTTTCCTTCCATTTCACAAATATGTGCCACTTTTTTGTTGTAAATAATAAATTTAATAATTTAAATTGAATAAGTGAATACAAAGTAATAATAAATTACCCCTAACCCTTAAAAATAAACTAAACACCCTACCACAAAATAAATAAATGTAGTAGTATTAATATTAATAATAATTTATTTTTAAGGTTAGGGGTTAATTATTTATGTATGTACAGTGCCTTGAAAAAATATTCATACCCCTTGATATTTTCCACATTTTGTCATGTTACAACCAAAAATGTAAATTTATTTTATTGGGATTTTATGTGATCGACCAACACAAGTGGCACATAATTGTGAAGTGGAAGGAAAAGGATAAATGGTTTTCCAATTGTTTTTACAAATAAATATCTGAAAAGTGTGGCATGCATTTGTATTCAGCCCCTATTTACTCTGATATCCCTAAGTAAAATCTAGTGGAACCAATTGCCTTCAGAAGTCACCTAATTCATAAATAGAGTCCACCCGTGTGTAATTTAATCTTAGTATCTCAGGGATAAAGTTGTCGAGAAGTTTAAAGCAGGGTTATGCTATAAAATAATATCCCAAGCTTTGAACATCTAACGGAGCACTGTTCAATCCATCATCTGAAAATGGAAAGAGAATGGCACAACTGCAAATCTACCAACACATGGCCATCCACCTAAACTGACAGGCCTAACAAGGAGAGAATTTAGCAGATAAGCAGCCAAGAGGCCCTTGGTAACTCTGGAGGAGCTGCAGAGATCCACAGCTCAGGTGGGAGAATCTGTCCACAGGACAACTATTAGTCATTCACTCCTCAAATCTGGCCTTTATGGAGGAGTGGCAAGAAGAAAGCATTTGTTGAAAGAAAGCCATAAGAAGTCATGTTTGCGAGAAGCCATGTGGGGGGCACAGCAACATGTGGAAGGAAGGTGCTCTGATCAGACGAGATCAAAATTAAACTTTTGGTCCAAAAGCAAAATGCTATGTGTGGCAGAAAACGAACACTGCACATCACTCTGAACACACCATCCCCACAGTGAAACATGGTGGTAGTATTATCATGTCGTGGAGATTCTTTTCTACAGCAGGGACAGGGAAGCTGGTCAGAGTTGATGGCAAGATAGATGGAGCCAAATACAGGGCAATCTTAGAAGAAAATATGTTAGAGCCTGGAAAAGACTTGACACTGGGGCTGAGGTTAACCTTCCACCAGGACAACGACCCTAAACATACATCCACAGTTACAATGGAATGGTTTAGATCAAAGCATATTCACGTGTTAGAAAGGTCCAGACTATAATCAATTGAGAATTTGTGGCAAGAAAATTGCTGTTCACAGACACTCTCCATCCAATCGGACAGAGCTTGAGCTATTTTGCGAAGAAGAATGGGCAAATATGTAACTCTCTAGATGTGCAAAGCTGGTAGAGACATCCCCAAAAAGACTTGCAGCTGTAATTGCATCGAAAGGTGGTTCTACAAAGTATTGATTAAGGGGGCTAAATATAAATGCACGCCACACTTCACATATTTATTTGTAAAAAAATTTGGAAAACCATTTATAATTTTCCATCCACTTCACAATTATGTGCCACTTTTCGTTGGTCTATCACATAAAATACATTTACGTTTTTGGTTGTAACATGACAAAATTTGGAACATTTCAAGGGGTATGATTACTTTTTCAAGGCACTGTATTACATATTAATTTGTTTTAGATTTTCAGTTATGTGTGTATTTATTTTACATTTATTTGTTCATATATTAACTTTTTTTTTTTTTTTTTTTGAGCTTCAGGCGACTTGGAGTGTAGATTTGAGCCATCTCCATAGAGAATAATTGATTCTTTTTTTTTCCCCACTCCAGCGTTTTGGAGCTTCAAACTCCAAAACGCTGAGCTGTGAATGGGGCCTAAGAATGGCTCTAGTATATCAGATAGGATGATAAGTCTGTGTAAATAAGCAATAGGCTGGAGAAAGAAATGTACTCATACTATGTATGTGTCTACCTTTGAAAGTTAAAATTCATACCAGAGTATGGTCCAGTAAATCATGCTCTTTCTATCTATATTCTATATGTATGAACATCTCTTAGGGCCAGTTCACACCTCAGAAACGCAGTCCGGATGCATTCCAGATGCTTTTCTGCATGCACTTTTTTGATGCAGTCCAGTGCATTTTTTCTCCCTCTTTTTTCTTAAACTTAAAGCCTAGTTCCGCCAATTTTTTTTTTTTTTTTTTAAGTCAGCAACTACAAATACTGCAGCTGCTAACTTTTAAAATATGAACACTTAACTGTCCAGGGTGCCTGCAATGTCAGCACCCAAAGCCGATCTGTCCCTCAGCTCTCAGGTAGAGGTGCTGCCATCTTGGGTAAGAGAATCAGGAAGTGTTCAGGTGTACAGCCTGTGTTGCAAATGACCCGCAGGTGTAGACGTTCCGTGTATAAGGTAGTGACAATGATGAACATGCCAAGGGAAATATAAAAAATAAAAAGCATACAGCATGTAAAATAACTCTGCGACGACCACAGTGGAGGGGGGGCAAGACACACACGGGGGGAGGTTGCACTCACTTTCATGAAGTGAGTGTGGGCATCAATCCACGAGCGCCAAGCTCGTATGCCTCCAGGGGTATCACCAATCTGGAATCTGTCCCCGTGCCTGGAAACTGGAATCTGTCCCCGTGCCTGGAAACTGGAATATGTCCCCGTGCCTCTCTCCTCAGTGTTCGTCAGGTAGAGTAGTGATGTACAGTGTGAGGGGGAAAGAGACGCACATAGCGTGATCCCATATAAAAGGTATATTTATTTAATAAAACAAGTCCAATCAACTTACATTTAAAACAATGCTGCAGTGTGTAGTAACTACGAGCGCCGAGCTCGTCTCCTGTTGTTTGTCTGTGGCAGCGTCCCGTGCTCCAATCCTAATGCATATCATCACGTCACATGACTTCTTCAGAGGATGAAGTCAGAGGATGACACGAGCTCGGCGCTCGTAGTTACTACACACAGGTTAGAGTTACAGAGGAGGTCTAGTGCTAGAATTATTGCTCTCGCTCTGACGATCGCGGCAATACCTCACATGTGTGATTTGAACACCATTTTTACATATGCGGGCTCGACTTTCGTATGCGTTTTCTTTGCTGCGCGAGTTCACGGGGGCGCTTTAATTTTTTTTTTTTTCTTATTTATTTTTATTTTTAGAAATTGTGTTTTTAAAAAAAAAGTTTTTTTTTGATCACTCTTATTGCTGTCACAAGGAATGTAAACATCCCTTGTGACAGTAATAGGTGGTGACAGGTACTCTTTATGGAGGGATCGGGGGTCTGAAAGACCCCCAATCCCTCCTTTGCACTTCACAGTATTCAGATCGCCGAAAACGGCGATTCTGAACACTGTGCATCTTTTTTTAAACCGGCGCCATTGGCAACCGAGTAAACGGGAAGTGACGTCATGACGTCGCTTCTGCGTTTACAATTAGAAGGCTGGAACGAAGCCATGCACGGCTTCGTTCCAGACTGTCAGCAGCCCCCGGAGGCATCGGATCATCGATCGGGCCTCCCGGTGGGTCCACCGGGAGGCCCGGTAAGAGCGGCGGGAGGGGGGGACGTCCCCTCCTGCTCCTCCAGTATAACAGCCGAGCGGCTTTTAGCTGCATCGGTTGTTATACATGGATAGCCGATAGCCGATCGCCAGCTCTACAACATGGTACCGGGATGATGCCTGCAGCTGCGAGCATCATCCCGGTATAACCCCGGAAAGCCGAGTAAGTGGGCAAACTTACTAAATCTGCAGGGGATCAAATAATTTTTTCCCCACTGTATGTGTGCACATTTCTGCATTTATTTATTTTTTATGTGTTTTATAGGTGCTTATGTTGCAAATGGGCTCCATATAACACCAAATAAATCAAGCACCATTTTAAATATTGAATTCTGGCATCTCATTTCTACATGTTATAGTGCATAGGTGTGAACAGACCCTAAAATAAATGTATCATTAGAGATGAGAGGCTCAACTGGCCTTCACACTGACCAGTATCCCCCAACTCTTGGGGCCAAACAATCATACAAATACCGTATTTATCGGCGTATAACACTTAAAATCAGGGGAAAATAGTGGGTGCGTGTTATACGCCGATCCCCGCTAAATGTGATCTATCGGCGGCGATCGCCGCCGACATTCACATAGCGTGTCATTTTAAATATGGTGCCGCGGAGTTCGGAGGGACCCGGCGGAGCTGAACGAGCGCCGCCGAAATCACAGTGACTGCTCGGAGCCGAGATACACATAGTCAAGTGTATTCGGCTCTTTCCGGTGCCGCTCACAGTCACGCCCAGTCCCTCCATTGGACCTGTGTTATGTCCATCATAGGGCGGGACTGTGAGCGGCGCCGGAAAGAGCCGAATACACTCAACTATGTGTATCTCGGCGGCGTTCGTTCAGCTCCGCCGAGTCCCTCCGAACTCCGCAGCGCCATATTTAAAACTACATGAAGCTATGTATATGTCGGCGGCGGCGGTGGTGGCAAGCATGGACACTGGGGGCAAGGCTGCACTGACCACTGGGGCAAAGCTGCACTGACTAGGCTGCACTGGGGCAAAGCTGCACTGACAAGACTGCACTGGGGCAAAGCTGCACTGACAAGGCTGCAATGGACACTGGGTCAAGGCTGCACTGACTAAAAAGGCTGCAATGACACTAACAAGGCTGCAGATGAACACTGATGAGGCTGCATTGATGGGCATTTTAATGTAAGTTTTTTTTCCTTAAACTTCCCTCCTAAAAGTTTTTTCCATAAAATTCTCTCCTAAACTTGGGGTGCGTGTAATACGCCGATAAATACGGTAATTATGTATCACCTTTCTCCTGTTTCAAGTCTGAGATAGAAAGTGTTGTATTGTAATAATGTGACCTGACGCAACCTAATCATAGCAGTGGCTAACCTCCATCCCTAATATATGTTTAAACAAAAATGGAAGAGGAAAGAATGGGACTTTATGCGAGGCATGTCACTGAATAAATATCTAGTTTATATTGGTCATTAAATTGTTTATTAATTCCAGATCAAATTAAAAAGTTTCAGTAATCTTTGGGAAAAGACATGATATACTGTAAATAACAGTTCACTTGTATACACATACAATTATTATACAAAATAAAATACAACATAATTAGCAGTACAATTTCATAGATCACTCATCCATTAATAATAAACATAAGAACTTGCTCTTAGTGAGCCAACTTGTCTGGGCATCAGTTCAAAGTGTACTTGAAGCACGTTTCATGGCTCACGCCGCTCGTCAGGAGTAAAATGCTCTGGAATTAAATCAATAACATATCTATAAATATAGGATGCTTTTTAACCACTTGCTTACTGGGCACTTAAACCCCCCTCCTGCCCAGACCAATTTTGAGCTTTCAGCGCTGTCGCACTTTGAATGACAATTGCGCGGTCATACAACACTGTACCCAAATGAAATTTTTATCATTTTTTTCCCACAAATAGAGCTTTCTTTTGGTGGTATTTAATCACAGCTGGGATTTTTATTTTTTGCTAAACAAACAAAAAAAGATGGAAATTTTTGAAAAAAAAAAAATCATGTTTAATAGTTTGTTATAAAATTTTGCAAACAGGTAATTTTTCTCCTTCATTGATATGCGCTGATGAGGCGGCACTGGTGGGCACTGATAGGCTGCACTGATGGGCATGGATAGGCACAGATAAGGCGGCACTGATAGGCACAGTTAAGGCGGCACTGATAGGCACAGTTAAGGCGGCACTGATGGGGACAGATAAGGCGGTACTGATGGGGACAGATAAGGCGGTACTGATGGGGACAGATAAGGCGGTACTGATGGGCACAGATAAGGCGGCACTGATGGCCACGGATTGGTGGCACGGATAGGTGGCACGGATGGGCACTGATAGGTACCACTGATGGGGGGCACTGATGGGTGGCACTGATTGGCACTTATGGGCACTGGTAGGTGACACTGATGGGCCTCTGATAGGTTGCACTGATGTGGGTGCTGATGGGTGGCACTGATGTGGGTGCTGATGGGTGGCACTGATGGGTGGCACTGTGGGCACTGGTGGGTGGCACTGTGGGCACTGATGGGTGGCACTGTGGGCACTGATGGGTGGCACTGTGGGCACTGATGGGTGGCGCTGATTGATGGCACTGTGGGCACTGATGGGTGACTCTGGTGGGCACTTGTAGGCAGCACTGCTGCCTATTGCTTTGTGTTGTAATAGCGCCGTGATCGGGACTGATGTCCCGATCACGGCCGCTGGTGATAGGGTTTTTTTTTCCTCCTCACGCTGTCAGCGCGAGGAGGAAAAATAGCCGATTACTGGCTCTGTTTACATCACATGATCAGCTGTCATTGGCTGACAGCTGATCATGTGGTAAGGGGTCGGGACCAACCCCTTACTCTGATCTGTGATCAGGCGAGTCTCATAGACTCGCTGATCACCGAGCGCGCCGCGCTCGTCCTGCAGGGGGCGCGCAGGCCGCTCGTGCACGGGACGACGTCAATAGACGTCGTCCCGGCAATTTAGATCTGCGCTGTTGCCGTCATTTGGCAATGGCCCGGATCTGAAGCTGTTAAAAAGAGATCCATCTCTCAAAAAAATGGGGGGTCTATAACTTACAAAATGGTCCAATAGCGACGCCCAACCTATATCCAAGGGAAGACGGGGACAGGCATGATGATCTCCACCGGGGCTGAGGTGAGGAATCCCATCCAAACTGGGGACAGCAGCCAGGTGAAGACCAGGTGACCATATCACAACCATGTGAATCTTGTGTGTGCTTGACAACCCACACTGCTCTGCAAAGATTTGTAAATGAGACCATGTGAGATGAATGTTGTAGATAAGGTGAACCTCTACCAGTGACTAAATGAAGGTGATAAATGGTGTGTGATTGCTGTGGTGAACTTAAGTGTGCTAACTAAAAGGACTGCTACCAAAAAAGCTGTGTGTACCCATCAAAATTAAATCAAGTCCAAGTCCACCATTTGATAACTATGTGCACTCCATAATGATGGTAAAATATAATAAGTGTTACTAAAAAAGACCTGAAAAATATTCTGTGTGATATAAATGAGCATCTGTAGCCTTATGTGTATGATTCTGTGGATGTGAGCATTCCTGGGATCCCTCTCATGTGAATGACCCTGGTGGAATGGTCAGCTGGCCAGCCGAGCCACTCTTATACTCAGTGAGGGGCGGGTCCCCACAAACATCAAGAAAAAACCCCACCAATGCGGTGGGGAATAGCGACAAGCTTTGGCTTCATCAGCGGCATATGAATCCGCTGTGAAACCAAGCAGGTCCCAGCCCTAACTAAATGGAGGTGGGTGGGGGGAGAATCCACCCCATGCTCAGGTGCGATGACGCACTGAGCGGGGCATGAAACCATGACGCAGATGCATAGGAGTCAAGGCCCCACCACCAAGCCTGTTTAAAGGGGTGGGGAGGGGAAAGACAGCAATACATTGCAGCCCCAGGGTCAAAAAATGCCCTGTCACCCCCCTCTCTCCCCAAAAAGGGGGGCTCACTCAGGGCTAAAGGAAGTACACTATATTGTATACTAGACACTGTGTCGAATACCCCTATATTCCAGCAATAAAAGCCAGAGTGTATAACTATAGATATATATGTAGATATATATGTAGATATGGTGATTTGAATTTTACAGACAGTTTGGCTCATTAAAGAAAGGTGTATTAACCTCCCTGGCGGTATTCCCGAGTCTGGCTCGGGTTGGATTTTACATACCAAAAGCGGTATCCCCGAGCCAGACTCGGGCTTGCATCGCAGGATCCAGGAAGAGCATACTTACCTTGTCCCCTGCATCCTGCGATGTCTCCCCGCTGTGATCGGCGAGCCGCCGTGTCTCGCTCGATTCACAGTGCCGAGCTCCGTTCCCTGCGAGCGTTGCGACGCACGGGGACGGAGTTCGGCAGTAAATTCAAAAGTGAAACACACAGTACAGATACAGTATACTGTAATCTTACAGATTACAGTACTGTATCAAATAATGACACATCCCCTTTGTCCCTAGTGGTCTGCCCAGTGTCCTGCATGCAGTTTTATATATATAAAACTGTTCTTTCTGCCAGGAAACTGGAGATTGTCCATAGCAACCAAAACCGTCTCTTTACATCAAAAGTGGTTTTAGAGCAGCTAGAAAAAAGCGATAATAAATTAGAATCACTTGCAGAATTGAGCGATAGTGATTTGTGAGGAGATCCGTCATCAAACACTAAAAGTAACAAAAGCTAAAATTCTGCAACTGAGCAAATTTCAGTGTTTTTGATTTGATTACATTATTATATAATTTTTATTATTATTATATTATTATTTGTTATAATTATTTATAGTTATTTATTATATTATAATTTTTTATTTCGTTTTTCAAACTTTATCATACCCGGGATGTCTACTAGACTCTTGTTTGGACAGATTTAAGTGAACTATTCCTAAGAATTACAGGCCTACAATATAAAACGCCAAATTTCTGTGCAAAATAATTGTACCGCTTTCAGCACCTAAAATCAGAAATAATCATACCGCCAGGGAGGTTAATGTGGATGAGTGATAAATTGTTTGATTATGGTGTGGCAGGTCGCTAGAAAAGTGGGTGACTTCCACTCTGTTTGGCAATGTAATAATGTGACCTGACACAACCTAATCATAGCAGTGGCAAGCCTCCATCCCTAAAATATGTTTAAACAAAAAAGGAAGAGGAAATAATTACTTTGTATAATAATTGTATGTGTATACAAGTTAACTGTTATTTATCATCGACATGGGGACAAGGTGCTTTGGGGTGGAGCCCCCCCCTGCCCCATAGCACCAACCCCCCATGTTGAGGGCATGTAGCTTGGTATGGTCCAGAAAGGGGGGGGGGGGCGCTTGCTCACCCCCCCTTTCCTGACCTGCCGGGCTGCATGCTCGGATAAGGGTCTGGTATGGATCTTGGGGGGACCCCCACGCCATTTTTCTTTTGGTGTGGGGGTTCCCCTTAAGATCCATACCAGACCGAAGGGTCTGTTATCGTCTTGGTGGGGGAACCTCACGCAAATTTTTATTTAAATTTTCGCGGGGTTCCCCCCTCAAGATTCTTAGCACACAAGTCGCACCGCAAGTCGAATCCTCTTGATCCGACTTCTGGTGCTACCTTTATTCAAATCAATGGGCTCCCATAGAGAACCATTGATTTTGAATAGAGACAGAGAAACGCGGCTGAAAGCCAGCGCAGAGTAACGTGCTTTGAATTCAATGCAAAATGTGGATAAAATCACATTTTTAATGCTGCTTTTTTCCTGGCATCTGTACTGGCTTTATAGCCCGTTTTAAACCGTCCGTGGGCATGTAGCCTTATACTACAGTTAATATATTTATTTTTACTTTTGCATTTTTTTTTTTCTTTCAAGATCTGTGTGTTTTGTACATACCGCTTTGTTTGAGATCCATTTTTTTCTTTACCTATAGAGGGAGATATGGCTATCGCCCTTTTTCTTAAACAGTGTATGAATATTTTGCCTCAAATCTATGCAATGAAGGGGGTTTGGGAATAAAATAAAAGTCGAGACAGTAACTGTTATCACATCAATGAAGGTGACAGAGCCTCTTTTAGACAGACAAAATGATACAAGTTTTAATGTGTCAGAAAGAGGATATTGTCTGGTGTGACAGCTTCTTGCAGCATGCTTCAAGCAATATACAGTTTTATCAATAATAATTTCCATTGCCCTCAGTAGAACACTGTAAGCATGCTGGATTCTGAAGCCTCATGTCTCCAGAACTGAAGTTTGTAAGGAATACATAACACTTGTATGTTACTTGCCAAGGCTGACAGATCACCAAGGCTGAACTTGGCCTGTAGGCTTTGTACAAGACAAAGCAACACATTGGTTATTTTCTTACGGTAGACTGAAAACTAAAACCCCAATAAAAAAAAAATCCACACTTAGAAATCAAAATGCTAGTCTCACGTTACTAATCAATATTGCTGTTATACCCTTTTTGCCTGTATCCTACGGTATACCCACGCTGTTTTACAAGAGGATATCAGGAGGCTCACACACAAAAATCTGGTGTACAAGCTTGCTTTTTATTTGTGATGCAACTCAAAATGACTCCCAGAAGGCCTCAGACCTTGAAGCAGAATATTACAGAGTTCACTCTTCAGAAACAACATTGGCTCCTATACCTTCACTGCCTAAGAGCCATACACTACAGAAATGGAAATCTGAGCCTTTTCACATCCACCTCTCCCATATCAACCACAGGAATCTGTAGAGTGGGGGGGTTATCTACTCATCGATTGTGCCGATCCGCTGCCAGAACTTTTCACGAAGCAGAGCTGCACACAGAAGCAGCTGCCTGAGCTGCAATTCTCCCCTCACATCCATCCTGCCCATTTTCTAGGTCCCATACAGGTGCTCAGGAGAGATGTAAGGGGTACATTGCAGGGAAAACAGAGCACCAGAACAAAGCATTTTATTGCAGGAGCAGATGAAAGAGGGCACTGGCTGCTGAGCACAGGTAACATATCAGGATTTGCATTGGGCTATATATGTTAGCAACCACTATCTTAACTCTGTTGTGCATGCTGCTGATCTGTGAACTCTGCACTGCATACCGCTGACTTGTGAACCCTGCATTGCATACCACTGACCTGTAAACTTTGAGCTATGCATGGCCTTGCTAGGTTAGCTTCCTTAAGGCCCCATTAACACTTAAGCAATGCTACCTCATTGCCCTATGTGTATTTGTAGCGCATTTTTGGAGTTGGACCATTCATGCATATTTTTGTGCATTTTTTGGATGTTTTTTCACGTGTGAAAAACGCACAGCTGCTACCCACATGTGAGGTGCCATTAAGAAATAATATGATATATATTTTTATATATATATATATATATATATATATATATGCAAGTGCATCACACATTTACAGAAACTCTTTTCTGCCTGCTACGCCCAAATGTAAATGGTGCCTAAAAATAGGACGCTGTGCCTGGTGATCTTTGCTTTCTTTCATGTTGTTTAGGTAGATCTCCACCGCTCAAAGGTTGCCTACACCTGCTGTAGAGCCATCATTCTTGCAACGTAGGGTGGCAATCCAACAATGCTAACCAGACAAATTGAATCTGTAAGAAGTGATCTTTCCTTTTTTTAAAACGAGTTATGCTAAACCAGACTACAAGAGAACAATTAACAAAGAACATCAAATCAGTGAAATTCTAGGCCTTCTATCTTCTGCTCTTAAAATAGCCCTGAAAGTGCCGGTTGATCAAAAGACCAAGATTGGCAATTTGGAAGACAGAATAAGAAGCAACAAAATCTGACTCATCTGCTTCCCGGAGTGATCTGCTCTAACTTTGGCACAACTCAGCTTCTTTGTCGTTGAAAGGGCACACTGTATACCATCCAAACTGCCTCCTACTGGAGCATAACCACAGCCCTTAATTGCCAGACTCCTGCATTGGCCGATCAGTGACATCATACTCTGGTTTGTTAGGTTCATCAACAACCTTGAGTTTACAACTCCATCTCCCTCTACTCTGACATCTCAGGGGTTACACAAAAAGTATGTGTCAATCAAATCAAATCCTAGGGGTGTGGCCAAGCTACACTCTGTGTGTCAATCGATGCACACAGCCTGGCTGAGGAGCAAGCCCACAGGTATTCCACCATAAGAAGTGGCTTCCTATGATGGCACACATAGAAGAGGTGGGTCCAGCATCACAGACCGGGAACCTCAGATGAGGAGGTTCCAGGCTGCTCTGTCCAATACCATGTAAGTATACCATGTTTATTACTTTAAATAAAAAAAGAAAATACCTTTACAACCACTTTAAATTTAATAGTTACTCCTGTTTAGACATAGTGGCATCAATACCAAAAAGTACAAGACCTGTTAGATTTTTTTTTTATAATGGGTTAGGAAATAGTGTAGTACTCTGTAGTCACTATTGCCTTGTTTGATGAACTGCCTGTGTTCCCTAAATCTGATGCACGTGGTTGTGTTAGTCCTATTGTGCATCCTACTGTATATAGTACTGGCCATGTGGGCATTTTAGGATATAAAGGAAAAAGTTTCTGGAATGATTTGTTGAGTTTAATAATTCCCCTTCTTGTCCTGGGAACACTTTCACCATGACTGATGAATAGACAAGCTAAGTATTTTTTTTTTTTTTCTTACAATGGCATGTGCCTTTACACATATGCCTTGCTTTACCAAGTGAATTATTCAGGCCTCCTCTGAATAAAACTTTTGGCAAAGGTTGTATATAACCCATGTTTTGAAGACTACCTGTGTCCTGTACTGTACTATTAGAAATAGATGTTACTGGTAAGTCAGACATCCTATTTTTGTGCTTATCTCGAACTATCCATATCTTTTCTATCATTTTTGTTATCAGTATTCCAGTTGCCATGAGTAATATTTTTCATTCTTATATAATAATATCACTTCCTTAACCTCTAGGATCAGAATTCAGTCTATAATTCCATACAATTTCAACAGTTTTTTTGTTTCCTCAGGTATAATTTGTGATAGACCTAATCCCATTTGTATCACTTTTTTCCCCTTGCATGCACAAAGCAGCATATTGATCCAACACTGTGATTGCATGATAGTAACGATTTCTTGCAGGTTCTTAGCTGGCAATAAATTTTGCAAACTCATTATTTCCCTAACACTTGGGTTACAGAGTTCCCTGTTGAGCATGCATCAATACTTCCAACATTTTAGCCAAGAGAAAAAAAGTACACTTTTCTATTAACCCTTAATCTACCTGAGATACTAGTAAGCTACAGTTTTCAGACATGGGAATTTGAATCTAAGATAGATAAATTGATTTTTTTTTTTTTTATTTACTTATTTTAATTACCTTAACCCATTCTGCCAGATATGTTTGTCCTTTTACAAACAAAATTCATAAAGTACCCAAAGGTCAACTCACTTTTATTGAATGCATTATATAATTTGCTGTGCTGTGTTTTTATGTGTATAAGCATCACACTGGATATTTTGCATAAGAGATTCTCTTGCATTATAAATGCAAATTCTTCAAGCAATAATTGTTGTGGTGTTTTTAATCAAGTTGCACACTATGTTAACTCTTGTTAGAAGTAAAAGTTGGTTCAAAAAGGTTACTTACCAGGTTAGCATTCCTTTAAAGTATAATTGGAGGTGTCTAATGAAATCTTTAAAAGTATTTTTATGTGAAGGTTTGTAAACTGACTAATGTGAAATATCTTTTTTAGAGTCCTTCTTTCTCCACATAACACGGTTCATATTGTGCCATTTTTCCAAGATTTCCACTCCATCCATCTCCATCTGCTACTTTTTGTTTTCTCACAGGCACTCACCGAATCAGTGCGACACTGACTTTGCAGCGCCTCGCCGATTCTCAAAAGTAGTTTCTGCACTACTTTTGGCGACTTCGGGGACATTTCAATATACATCTGTGCATGATCCCACACAGATGTCTCAAATCGCTCTGAAGTCAGACTGAAATACCGGTTTGAAATTGTGTGAGTTAAGCTTAACTAGCACAATTTTAAACCCACCCTCAGTGTGAACGTGGGCTCAGTCATTTGTGTATAGGTTTCCATGGCCTCATAAGACTACCTGAACCTCCATTACAGAATCTGTCTGATGCTGTTAATAAAGCATTTTGACATATGTTATCATTCTGCTTCAGTGGTTATAATCGAAGTATGCTGCTTTTAATTTTGCTTATCTTGTGTTTATTAATCATTTTGATGGAATTTGTTTATTGATCCAGATCTGACCTATCAGTATATTGGGCCAATAATAATGTTTGCTTTTAAAACCCAATTTCCATTAACTAGAGTTTTAATACAGTATATGCTGAGTTGATTGGTATGGATGCCGATCTTACTAATCCACTGTTAGTGTTGGTGGTTACTTTCCCCATTTAATCTTGGTTATGCAGGGGTTAATCTGGCAGCCATTTGTGCTTATCTCAGAAGTATGCTACTACTGTGGTGGCCTGAGGAAGGAGAGGGACTCCCCAAAACACATTCTATCGATGATTGCGGTGCCTAAGAGCAGTGAGGGAGAAGTACTGATGGCTTCTTCACTGAAGCATAGAGACCAGCTCCTTGCAAGGCTCTGCATGCTAGCAGATAACAGGTGTTCCAGCAGTGCTTCCAGTGAACTGTGACTAATGCTGGGTACACACACCGTTTGTACAGCTCCCTGTCTGACAGAAGCCGGTCTCACAACTGGCATCCTTCGAACGTGCATGCTGTAAAACCAGTGATGATCAGTGTGTTCTGGCAGGGGACAGTCAGAACACAATAGCTCAGCAGGGGAGATCGCCATACTAACATCTCTTGTGTTAGTACTTCGATCTGTATGTTTTTATTTTATTTTTTTTTTCAGCCTGCTGGGTTGAGTGAAAAAAAACTTCACAGTTGTGAATTGGCATAGCAGCTTGCAGATACAAGAACCCCAACAGGGGGTCCCAAAGATTAGCTCTGGGAGGCAGCCCCATTGAAAATAATGGGAGGCTGCCACCCCGCAGCTAATTGTGGCGGCTCTCATGTAACCTCTTTGCAGTGATCACCTGTAAGTGATTGGCCCTGGACACTGGTCTGAATCCAGGGCCGATAACTCAAGGGTGATCTCTGCAAAGTGATTATATGCAAGCAGCTGCAATTAGCTGTGGGAGCCAGCATCATCCCATTGCTTTCAGTGGGGCTGCCACCCAGAGCTAATTGGTTCTACATCC